>NW_027656219.1:0-134743 GCF_964235325.1 Thermobia domestica | reverse complement strand
CCGAAGTTGAACCTTGAATCTGGGTACAACCTATATATTTTCTAAAAGGGTTTGTGGAGCAAGTTCCAAAACAGGTTTCAATTCCTTGCCCGGCCGTGACCTCACCCCTTCAGGGTTCGAAATATGTAGAATAACTTGACCTATGGTTTAGGTCCTATATGAAAAGTGCTTCGCATGTCTAGTAGATTAAGAATACAAAACGCACTACCCAATTATATCCTATATCAAAGTATAGGATCAACCAAAAAATGATCATTTCACTATAAATATCCTATATTAGTCAACATCACTATCACACCGTAGAATGATCGTGAGGCAGTGTGAGTTACGTGGCCCTCATACCTTAAAAACAAAGGCCAAGTCCTAGGAGCATCATCTTGCAAATTCTGTGAGTTACACGGCTCTCACACATAGCCAAAAACAAAAGCCAAACTCCAACAAACAACATCCAGCTGGAGCCTTCTTTCCTCTCATAATCCGGCCCTGTCGTAGCTAAAGGTCGGAAACCCTGAAGGGTGATTAATCAGGTTTATATAGCTAAAAGGAAAAGCTGTTCGAATCGAGTAAATGATCTCTAATTACCACCACGACTAGTTTTCCCTAATTAGTAACTCAAAATCTGTCGAACGTTTTTGTACCATGTTACCTATCAAACAGCTCGTCTATATGAGCAATTGACGAATATATAATGAACGTACTAATCTGACAAATTCGAGGAAAATATAGAAATTGAAATATGTTCACCTAATGTGTCACACCTAGCCATAACAACGAGTCACATTAGTTGTAATACCAAATGACTTGCTGTTGACTGAATATTATGGATATGCTTTTCTTTATTTTATAGGTCCACTAATATAGAATATATAGAGAGAAATATTCATTTTTCGGTTTATTACCTTGATATAGGATATAATTTTGTACACTGAGAAAAATATTATATGTAGAGTACGTAAAATCGTATGTTATATTTGTAAATCCTGTAGTTTTTGGACTTAACGTACAGCAAACATATCTGAAAACGCATGTTTTATAATACTTTCTGTATAAGAGTTCCATTTGTATGTACTTTCCTTATGAAACAATCTAGGCAGTCAGGATCTCACATTCAAATGGACGTATATAACATATAGCTGACGAAGGTAACATACATATATGTATGTAATATAAGGAAGACTATTAGATATCAGACATCCTGCAACGGCATGATGTAACATCTAAGGGCAGTGCCTATGTAGCATACGGGTAACATATGCTCTACACTGATTTCTGTAGTAAACGAGAGGATTCCATATATTTGTACAATATACCGCTGTTCGGAGAACGGATTTTTCTGTGTAGTGCATATTATATTCTTAACCTCCTAGTCATGCAGAGCACTTTGATATATAGGACATATAGGTCAAGTTGTTCTATATTTCCAATCCTGAAGGGGTGGGGCCACTTCCGGACCAGGAAATGAAGCCTGTTTTGGAACTTTCTCGATAAACCCTTTCAGGAGATATATACGTTATCAACAGATTCAACATTCAACTCTGGACTCATCCCCTGTAAGACTTAGAGACCAAATGCTATTGAATAGTCTTTCTTGTTGATAACCATTAAGAGGTCGAATCACTTCGAAGAGCATGGGCGTTTCTAAATCTCATATATATCTCATATATATATCTCATATCTCATATATATAAGATTAATTAGAAAACCATGAGACAAGTGTCCTGGTTGAGGTTAATTTAAAGAAAAATTGGTAGCTCACGTGTTTTTGATACACGAGGTCCCAAGTTCGATTCCCGGTGGAACAGAATCGAGTACACCACAATGACTTTAGTGTAACTTCAAACTGCATCTAAATCTCTTCCCATATACCCTTTCCGCTGGGAAAAGGATGTTACATATATGGGAATTAATCAAATTAGTTTTTAGGATGAAATAATTTTCATAAAAGAACAGGTAATATAGATGATTTAATTATAATGGTCACTTTTCAACCAATAAAACATACATTGATATTCATTTATAATAATAAACAGCATCAGCCCTTGTTTGAAAAAAAGACTGTCTTTGTTTTTGTGAACACTCCAAATACAAAGATATCTAGGAAGATTCAATCCTATCCTTCAATTCCAAACAAAACATCTTTCATATATTGTTTTAATAAAGACTATCCTTAAGTGATTTCCCATAACTGAGAGATTACTTGCTGACTTTTCGATGTTTATTTATTTAACAAACTCCCAAATACAGTCTACGAAGTGAATTATACTGGAATAATCAAAGACCAATAAGATCAACCACAATGGTAAACGTGATAAATGAATTGGAACAAAGATTTAGATACTATCTCCGTATTTTATTAGTGAGATTGAGAAAAACCTTAGTCAGTATAGCCGGCCACTAAATTCAATCCCGGGATATCTGACAGCGAAACACAAATAGTACCCCCCTTTTCTAAATTCGCCAATAGTCTTCTCCATGGTCTATTAATTGAGGTGAGTTAAATTATATTCAAACTTCTCTAAAACAATAAATGGAATCAGTAATCAAAGAATAATTCATGCACTTTTTTGATATCTTGTTTCTTCTATTGTTGAGAGAGTTTCATTGTTGAAAACATGCTGCTGAAGAGTAAAATTAAGAACACGCTACAATGTGTAAAAGAAAATAATTAAAAAGTGCACGAATTACCCTGTGTGCATTTCTGAATTTGATTGAAGCAGGAGAGTACCCACGCGGGGATCCACCGGGTCAGGAACCCCCCCCCCCAAAAAAAGAAACTTCCTAACTCAACACACATTTGTATATATATTTTTTTCAATAAAACTATACTTGTTTAACAGGGAAATGATCGATGTAGCATGAAAATTTGATATCATACTTTCATCTAAACTATTTCTAGTATAAAAATCAATCCAGTTCTATTACTTTTTCTGAAATTATAGAAGGAAGCATTTTACAATTACTTATCGTCTTTTCGGGTGCAGGATAATACCCGTACAATACTACATAGACGTAGTGGCTTGTAGTATTTGACCCCGTCCCAATGCTTGGACCTCTCCCAATAAAAATTTCTGGTTGCGCGTCTGCAACTCTTCTGAAATATTGTCGCTCCTTACAAAATACACTGGAAATATGGGGAGGCGTGCTGCCATCTATTGGTGAAAATTGAGCCTTTACACTCACGTTAATCCTATTAAATTTTCTTATACACTGTTGAATTTCTACTGGACTCGACAGGGACACAAACATAAAACATCTAGGAGAGTTAGAGAAATACCAAGCTCTGCAGAAAATCTGGAAACTCAGATGAGTTTCGCCTTACTAACGCCTCAGACGGCTTGACTCCACCATACCCGCCGTTACCAACGACAGTCACTAGCCTACGTTCTCTCGGCATGTACTATCAAAATTGCAATGCTCTTTTTCCTTTCCTTCCGTTTTCCAATCCATTACACTTCTATTGCAGTTCTCCCAGGCAATTTCTTTTAAACAATATCCTGGCATTTTTTTCCATGTTTCTATTCTTACTTCTGTTTTTCGTCATTATCTCCAATATTGTACTACTACTAGACCCATATTTATTATTTTACGCTGGACTTTAAGAAAATTTTAACTTTCATTTGTTTGTATTCAAAATAGACCTAAGCAATACTACAAGCCAGAGCCTACATTGAACAACCAACAACAAATCAGAGCGTATAGGATGAAATGCATGGATTAAGTTAGCAACTAACAAGAAATGGTCTCAGCTCCTTCCATGCGCAGTGTGAAAGCATTGAAATTCGAACATATTACTGTGGTTCGGATTCCACCTTAACTGTAGGTTCATGTGCCTCGGTGCTGAAAAGAGATAGTAAATTCAGCCAAACAACTATCACGTTTATATGTAGACCTATGTAATAAGCAATTTAGATGCTAAGATACGTCCTGCGAAATGTTACACACGAGATGACGAAGTTCTCTTCTCGTTTCGATGCAATTCTCGAGTCGTTTCCGAGACGTGTGAAAAGATGAGAAATTCTGTGAGTCTCGTGAACAACATCGGTATCTTTTGTTCTAAGAATTGCAACAGTTGTCTGGTCTAGCAACGCATCTTAAAGATTATAACTATCACATCGCAGAGTCATGTTTAATTGAAAAAGCAGAAACAGCAACGGAACGAAACATCAAAGAATCATATTACATCCATAAAGAGAGACCTATACTTAATTTAGATAGAGGAGTAATAAATATTATGTGGAGTAATCTTTTCACTACATACTTTCGCCATCTGGAAAGCAAGAAAAGAAAAGAGTAAACAGCAGTGTGCAATGACAATGAGTGCCATTCAATTGTGATTAATTTTTTGACAGAAGTTTTATTTTTACGTATCTTAACCTTCTTTTACTCTTCGAAATTCCCCTTCATGTTTTAAATCCTTTTTGAATTTTATACAAGCCGAAGAAGAAAGATGTTACTTCCGGAAACGCTACTTGTTACACGTAGAAGAAAACTCTACCATATATCTTTTGCGGTAAGATTAGCCTTTCTGGTTTTCTCATTAAATAATATTTATTATTACGTATTATATCAACATTCGATTAAAAGTTAGTCAGTTAATATACTATTCTCTTTTGAGAGACATTTCGTCAGAGCTGTAGAGTTCGCCTCAGATGCGAAAGGCCTAGGTTCTATCCTAGATATGTGAATTTGAGGAGGCCTACGTTACATTCGTAGATTTTCTCAGAACGACTCCAACAAGTCTTTCGTTATCTTTCACTTGCGTTCATCACACTAAACTTAACTACAGGACCTTAAAACTAAACATATTTTTTTTAAAAAAATAAATATTTATTGATAGTTGATAGTTGACGTTGGTGATGATGTAGTTCATGAAAGGGGGCTTAAAGTAGCTGCAGAAGGCGAAAATATCGCCTTGTCTGTGGCCCACTTGAATCTTGAATGCCTTTTTTCTTTTTCATAAGTCGTTATTTGCTGAGACGTACAGCCGACAATCTCTCCCACCTCTTACTCTTCGTATGACCAAGTGACCGGATTCTCACGCTGCACATAGGTAGGTGGAGTACTTGGTGGTTGTGATCCTCACTGGAGAACAAGACAAGAGGTTAGAGTCGAGTGGACGGAGTTTCTCTTCCACCTCTTTATCTGCTTAGCAGGTGGAGGGGACATTAAAAAAAAAAAAACAAGCTCTAAAGCTAGGAAAAATATAATGTGAGATAATCTTTATTCAAAGAGAAAGGATTTTTGTTATAAAAAGAATTTAAAAAACATTACCACTGTCAGTTTCTACTTGCAGTTCAGAAAGGAATTATTCACACAAAGACAATTTAACGTAATGGGAACCTGAGTAATCTACATCACTTAACAGTCTTTGACTAGGTTTTCTGTTCTACAGTTTTTTTGTATTTATTTCTCGATGATTATTTATTTTTTGCCAATTTTGCTGAGATCTTTTTAAGTACTAAAAGAGAAAAATTGCTTGCAGCATTCTGGATTCAAGTTTTAAACTTACCCATAATACCTACTTGTCATTTTGTTAAAGTAAAGCATCTAGAGTGTAATTTTCTGGCTTAACCATTAACTGGAACAATAAATACACGTAAGGCACGCCTAGGTTCGAGGGACTCATCCCTTTTTCTTGTCAATAGGAAGTAAAGAAACTAAAAAAGGATGAAACATTTCTGGATATTAAGGCAGAACACTTCATACACACTTATTACAGAAATATTGAATGTTCATACACGAACGGTGGATGGACTCGAAAACAAAGTAAAATACATTTAACATTTTAAAAAAGTAATGCACTTGTTATTTGCATGTTTCAATGAAATTTTGGATATTATTTTAAAACGTCAGTATTTACTTTTTAAAAACCATTGATACTTTAAATGCGTGTCCTAAAATTTTGTCAAATATTGATACTAAGGAAAAATCTAAAGACGTTCTGAACTTGATACCAAGTACTGGACTACACTTGATACTAAGGATAAATCCAAGGACAAGGAGGAATGATGTTTGTAGCAAGGGGTCTTCCTCGAGATGTTGGGGTAGTTTTTGACCTCTTAAATCGATTTGGTCCATTCAAAGTATTACTATCTGCTCTGTGATTTGGATGGCTATCGTTAATATTTACCTCATTCTCACTTTCAATTGAGTCAGTTTTGTGATCACTCCGTTCAGTTCTCATCATCACAACTGTCAACAGCATGATTTTCAAGAAATACCCCACAAATTTCTTGTTCATTATTATTGTCGTCAACAGTGAAAAAATCAATTCAAAAATATAATCTCAAACAGCACATCCGGGTTTTGAGGGCCCAACGTTAACTACACCCAGACACATTGTGGGACCACTCTTGATGCCAAATGAAAGCTAACTGCTAGTGGGGAATTCAGATAAAAGCGTATAGTTCAATGTAGTGAATTACTACTTCCTGTACGATCAGCATCATCATCATTGGTATTCTGCCATTATTGGCAGGTCACTTGCTGCAACTGAGAAACTTCCACATTCCACGGTCTTCAGTAACATTTTTGTCTTCGCGTAGGATTTTTGTGTTTTGATATCGTGTCATTGTCATTGCCTGTGTTATTGTTTGCCCTATGAGGAATGAAATCTGTAAGTTTTACATTCTGCTAGGCTAAAGGAGACGGCGATGATGAGAAATGAAGGATTTGGTGGAAAGTAGAAAGTGGTAGGGAACGGGAGAACCCTGAGAACCCACGCACACGGTATTTGCCCACCACAAAGCTAACTTGGTGCGAGCTGGGATCAAATCAAGGACTCCATGTACCAGTGGTGAACGCTCCACCACTGAGTCACTACTGTCCCTGCCCTGTGAGAGTTCGTTCGTGCACCCACACGCATGCCACTTATTAATCGTTCACCAACTGTGAAACTGCAAACATACATCAGCCACGGATTCACGGCTGAAATGCTCCATATGATCTTGAACGCAGGGATACTAGACAGTCTTGTCTTTGACCATGAAAGCAGTGTTACAAACTCCACAACTTAAATTATACTAACATTTTTTCTCTGTAATACTCAAATCTAAGGGCACTCTGTAGAACTATATATCATTAAGGTCTTTATTAGTGGGTTGTACACAGTTTAAGCTAGCGATTTTTTTTAATTTGAAAAAAAAACACTACCCTTGACCAATCTCAGCTCAGAGCAATAGAGGTAATTCTTCAGTCACAAAAGTAAATCAGGTTTCATGAACATCAGAAAATTTTGACGAAAGTTATCCTGAAAAAAAAATGGGAATAGTTTCCCTGTTATCTTTCATTATTTCAACTCCAATAAATATAGGTATGTTTTTCGAGAAACCTAAAAGCGAGTAAAGTTTACTAAATATATCATCAAACAGACATACAGATACACAATACATGAAGCGGACTGGTAAAAATCGCTTCCGCTCGCTTGATCTTACGATAGCTTACTTACTATTCATTTCAGTTTGAAGATTTCATAAAGAAATAGTGTACTGGTTTAGATTAGTTTCATTCGTGCTGTACAAGCGAAGTCTTGCAACTCAGTATGTCATTATTGGCCCTGTATAAATATATTCTTTCCTGTTGTAAAATCAAGAATAAATAATCTTCTGGAGATGATGAGTTTCGATTGCATTTTTTATTTGGAAACGCAGGGGTCCTTACATACAACTTTTGGGGTGATAGAAGAATTAGTGGATGAGAATGTGGAAGGAAACGGGAATATACCGAGAAAAACCAGAGACACGATGTTGTCCACCAGAAACTTACTTGGCCGGGTATCGAACCAATGACCCCACTTACCAAAGGTAAGCGATCTATCACTCAGCCACTGTGCCCCCCGTTTACCTATTCTGTGTTAGTGTGGGTATATGTTTAAGACTAAATAATCATATTTTTAAGGTAGTCCTAACTTAGCTGGTACAGATGATTTTTTTTTATTTTGATTTGTAGTTTGGCTTCTTACTGGGAAGCGTAGAAACTGTTTTCACCTTTATTTTTCTATTACATTATCCTATCATCGAGCAACGAGAATATTCACTAAAATAGAGATAAGTTCGTAACGTGATTTAAAAATGCATACTGGATGAAAAATTCAAATTTGTTGTACGGTATTGTATAGGTACACATGTGTTCAATATGTGTCACTATATTTGTGACTATACATATTTTGTGCCAATGCGTACCAAATTGTATTCATAGTATCATATACATAAAAATATGTAATGTAATCGGTGGTGTGAGAAGTAAGCCTTTCTAAAAGATGTGGCTTGTTTTAAGGATTTTACATACTACAAGCAAACCAAAAGTTTTATATCAGTATGTGAAATCATTAAATACTTACCCCACAAATATAATAATAATAATAATAATAATAATAATAATAATAATAATAATAATAATAATAATAATTATTATTATTATTATTATTATTATTATTATTATTATTATTATTATTATTATTATTATTATTATTATTATTATTATTATTATTATTATTATTATTATTATTATTATAAAAATGAAAAGTAGATCACAAATTGATGTCATATACATTGGCATGAGTAAAGCATTTGATTCAGTAGATCATAGCTTACTAATAAAAAAGCTGTCAAACATTGGTGTAACATCCTTGTATCTAAAATTTTTGAAAGCTATTTGACTGGTAGAACATGTCAAATTAAAATTAGAAATGTCCTGTCAGATTCATCCACTATTAGTAACGGTGTTCCTCAGGGTTCTCATTTAGGTCCATTACTTTTCTCAAATTTAATTAGTCCTTTCGGGACCTATGGTCAAAATGACACATGCGGAGTTGTTACTTACTTAATTCTCTGTTGTTTAAACGCTAATTAAGATATCGGGACGACTTTCTCTATGCCAAATATGGTTCGATCATATTTTATTCTGATGGTATTTTTTTTCTCTGAGTATCGAATTTAATTCTCAGATTTGAACCCAAATTCAAAAAATCATGATTTTCGTAATTTCGAATTTTCCTTCTGTTTTAGTTTTTTACTTTTTTTTAGTTAGTTTTTTTTAGTTAGTTTGCTTTAATTAGTTTTCTTTCAGTATAACTTCCTTCGTTTTTGAGAGATCTACTTAGGACTTGTGGGGTATATACCTTATATGGATACATAACTTTTGGATCAATTGAAACCACTCACAATGAGTTTTGCCAACTAGGGTAATTAAAATGTTTCTATTTTTTGATCAAAAAATCGAAATTTTCTAAATTTACGTTTATAAATCCCCACCTATAAGTATGGACGCAAGCCAACTTACGCCAGTCAAACATCAGTCCTCACTGACAAAAAGCAAGTTCAGATCGTTACAATCCGATAATTAGGGGAACCACAAAAATTCGAATTTAGATTCTAAACATAGATTCTTTAAATATTCTGTTTAGAATAATCATTTTTTAAATTATAAGCTTCGTTTCTTAGATATCGACATGATACTTGCAAGATATATTAGTGGTGTACCAAAGTTTATTTGAAGATAGGTTTCGTCTGTCTTGTAGCAGTATTGTCAGCCATAGAAAGTTTTAATTCCCCATTTAAGCAGGAAAATTCGGAAAATATTCCATTTTCCCTCTATAATTCCCCTTCCCTGTTATTGGCTATATTAGAACAAACGTAGCAGTATCTGAAAGCCTCGTCGTTGGCCTACACAATGCAACATAGAAAGTTTTACTTGGATAATTAGGGGAAGTACAGTTGAGTTTTTTTGTTCTTTAAGTAGGTCTTATTCTCTAAATGGAAAGATAATTGTGATATTTTTTAGGTAGAATGAAATATTTATTTTAAATATCATGCTTAGTTTATTAGATATGGTCATGATACTTCCAGGATATATTAGATGTGTACCAAGGTTTATTTTAAGATAGTTTGCGTCTGCCTGGTAGCAGTGTTTCCAGTCAGAGAAAATTTTAATTCCTGATTTTAGGTAAAAAAAAAAAAATCGGAAAATATCCTCTATAATTTTCCTCTTGTTGGCTACATTGGAATAAACGTATCAGTATCATCTGTATCTGAAAGCTGCTTCTTTGGCCAATAAAATGCACCTTCATAACTATTGATTTTTGGTTCTGAGCGGAAAAAGTGTCAAAATTTCGAGTGTACGATAACAGAGAGTTTTTCTTTCTGTTTTTGCATGGCAGCCAATGACTTCACGTTTCCAGTGTGTGTTAACACACGAAAGAATTTTTTGAGGTGACTTGAGCAGATGGGGCGACAGGGTGCCAG
This sequence comes from Thermobia domestica, assembly GCF_964235325.1. NCBI lineage: Eukaryota > Metazoa > Arthropoda > Insecta > Zygentoma > Lepismatidae > Thermobia > Thermobia domestica. The sequence continues at coordinate 124,502 of NW_027656219.1, read as the reverse complement.
CTCCAAAAATCTTAGAATTAGGTCAGGGAATTTTTGTAAGTTTTCACCCCCATATTTCCATCCATAATTTCCCTCCCGTTGGCAACACTGCAATCAAGCTTATGCCATAAACTTGCCGCATTCTTCTTTAAAAAAACAGGGTGTTAACCATGTTAATCGGGTAAATAGTTTTTGAGTTATAATTCATTAACTGAAAGTCTATGAAAACGCCAGAAATGACTAGGTCTCGAAAGGGTCTTACCAACAGTTCTAAATCATTCCAATGTTTTACTTTATGCTGACGACATTAAACTTTTTTGAGTAGCAAACAATATTGAGGAAAGCATTAGGCTACAAGAAGGCTTAAATAGAATCATTACGTGGTGCAAAGATAAAGGTATGAGTATCAATTGTTTGAAAAATAAGTGCATAACCTACAGTAACAAATCGCAATGCTAGGTAAGTCAATACGAAATACAAGGTACTATAATACAGAAAGTTGACACAAAGTATTATTTAGGTGTAACATTTGACAGATCATTACGCTTTGGTTATTATGTACAAAATGTGTGTAATGAAGCAAGAAAAACAATTGTTTACCTCTTTAATCAATTATCTGCTTTTTGTCAGTCAAATACTGTACATATGCACTTTTATGTAAATTACTGGTATGGTCTGAACTAGAGTATGCATGGGTGACTTAGAACAGCCTAGCAAATACTCTTGTGAACAAACTTGAAATGGTCCAAAATTGTTTTATTAGAATACTTTGTTTTAAGTTAGAACTTGACTATTACTTTAGCACATATGAATGTTGGATAACATACTTTGAATTGGAAAGACTGGCTGTCAGGAGAAAATTGATTGAATATGTATTTGTAGAAAAGTTATTTGATAATCAATATGCCTCAGACTATATTTTAACAGATATAGATTTTAAAGTTCCAACATATGGTACAAGGGTAAGAATTTTATTGCAACCACATAATAGAATACATTTTAATCTCTAGGATTTTAACAAACTACTAGCTGAACTTGCGCTCTCTACACATCGCATCATTCATATATGAGCACGAATCTCCTTGTCATTCCTCACACAATCTGTAACTATTCCCTTACAGTACAGACACAAGTGAAAGACGTCTTGATAAAAATCGGCAAGGAATACATTAAGGGGAGATTTTTCCAATTATTTTTTACAATATCTCGAACTGTTTGCAAGATTGAACCTACTTCCAGTTGGAGTTCCTTATTTATATATGATCAATGTTTTCTTTCTTCTTGCATACAGTATGTGATAAGCAAATACATTACATACACAATCAACTATAACGCGAGCGATAAATGGTGTTCATTGGGCAAAACACTCCAAATAATAACGATTCATCTTAGCCTGGAGAAATGGTTATCCTTCGTTTCTCATTATCATTTGGTCACAAAACAAACACCCGAGAGATATGCAACTCCTATATACAACTATGTTGTGCTGAAATGTATAAATCATAGGATATGATGTTTTTTGTTAATTTCAATACTTCCATTGTACCCCTAAAAACACGTAATAAAGAAATAACGGCCATTTTTTAAATATTCAATTACAACTGGACAATGTACACAAAATTTAGAATCGACCAGCGAAAACGGCACGTTTCTAGCAGATGTGGTTTTCGAGATCTCATTGTTGAAAGGATTGGAGACACACATATAAACCTAGTATTTTAATATATAGACTAGCTGAACCTGCGCCCTCTACACAGCACATCATTCATATATGACCATGAATCTCCATGTTATTTCTCACAACATCTGTATGTGTCTCTTTTACAGACGTAAGTGAAAGACGTCTTGATAAAAATCGGCAAGGAGTACCATAAAGGTTAGATTTTTTGATTATATTTTCAATATCTCGCACTGTTTCCAAGATCGAGCTTACTTCCGGTTGGAGTTTTTAATTTATTATGATCAGTGTTTTCTTCCTTCTTGCATGCAATATGTAATAAGCAAATACATTACATAGAAATACACAATTAATTATGATGTGAGTGATATATAGTGTTCATTAGGCAAAACACTCCAAACAAAAAAGATTCATCTTAGTCTGAAGCAGGCACGTATCCAGAGGGGTCTAGGGGGCCGCTCCCTAAATTCTCACCGGACTCCCCTAAAATTTTCACGGTAGGCTTGCAAATGAACTATGGTGATGAACTATAATACGGTTAGATTGAGTCCCCCTAACTTCGGCCGGGGCCCCCTACATTTTGGGGCTGGCTACCGGCCTGGCCTGAAGAAATGGTTATCCTTCAATTTTCATTATTATTTGACCATGAAACAAAAGCTTGAGGGATATAGAAAATACAACCCGTGTATGCAACTATATTGTGTTGGAATGTATAATTCATAGGGTATTATGCTTTACTTCTTCAAATTTCAACTCTTCCATTGTACCCCTAAAGATGTAATAAAGAAATAATGGCACGTTTCTAGCACTTGTGGTTTTCGAGATCTCGTTGCCGAAAGGATTGGAGACAAACATATATAAACTTTTCTTTGGAGACAAACATATAAACCTAGCATTTTAATATATAGGTAATGAATGCATATCTTAAAATATTACTTTATTTTAGAATTTTTAATATAACTTAATAGTTTTTATTTTTACTCTTAATTTTTGACATTTCTTTGTTTTAATAATTGACGTACACTACACTGTCAGTGTTTTTCATTATTAATAATCTATGTTAAAGAGGTAATCATAATTAATAACTTGCACTATATTATAGTGCTAAAATAATGTTGAATAAGACAAAGCGCTGTATTTTAGTTGTTCTCAATACATAAAAATGTTTATTATTATTATTATTATTATTATAATACAAGCAGTGCCCTACACTATTGAATAACTGCTTTCATTTTATTTATTTATACATAGAGGATGGCCCAAAAATAGGTATACACCCCTGCTTAAGATATTAAGACATTAAGAACAAATAGTAACGAAAATAAGTCTTCCTGATGGATAAGAATAAGAAATGATATAAAGAGCAATGAGTTGATCAGTATGAGACTGTATACCTACTTCTAGGCCACCCTGTATTCTGAGCATTACCGCATTACCGACATCTATGGTCTTAAGACCATCACATATGATGGATGAGGTCCTTTAGAGAGCACATTATCCGGGAAAGAAAAAAAAAGAAATGGCGAAATAAGGAAGCGGCCTTGAACCTATGTATTAGGTTCTATACCGGCATTTGAATGGTGTGAATGTGGAAAACCCTACTCAGGATGTTTGGCTTGAAAAAGCTGCCCACCAGGAATCGAACCCGGAACTACTCTCTCTAAAGGCTGGAGCGTTAGCGAATACTACGCTACACGAAGCCTCGAAAAATTGGTCTTGAAAGTTTGTGAAGTTTGAATTAAGTATTTTATGAAATGTACTAATAAACTATTTATAACGGAACAAAAAGTGTTTATGGGAGTCCTTTTGTTTTGTTCGCGTTTATATGTGAATAAATGATAAAATAAATAAAACCTCGAAGAAAAAATCAGATCAAATTCGAACTCTATTTGCAATAATAAACGTATAAATTTGCACTTGGGTGCATTTAGTTAAGAAAATAGAGTAACAAAATGAATTATAATTATTTATTGTTATTTTAACATATTGGCGTGGTTGAGAACAGTTTTTTTTTTAAATAATTTTCTTTCATATTCTACTCTAAACATTTTTGATTTTCTGTAAATATTTAAACGTTTTAATAAGTACACAAAATAGCGCCGATTCTGGGAGGCCGAGGGGACCCGGGGACCCCAAAGCTGATGTAGATTCCCCTTATTATATTTAAGAATGTACAATATTTTGCATAATTTGAATGCAATTTGTCTTAAAATCCTCATATATGCCTTCTGCATCTGAATGCCCCCCCCCCCCCAGATTTACAGAGGAATCGGCGTCCTTGCACAAGAGAAAAACTCCATTTGGCGAGGTACAGCCAGGTTTCCATTCTATCCCTTGCTGGCTACACCTCTCAATGCAACTTCGTTGTGACAATATTAGGTTTAATTTCTTGGAGGGGGGCGGTGAGGATAAGGAGAATCGAAAAAGCAAAGACATTTTTGTGCAAACAGCTATTTTTTTATACCAAAAATAGTATTTTTACACTACGTGACCGACATTACATAACAATAAAATGTTCTGGGGGAAGTTGGGGGCAACAGTGCCATTGGGAACTCTCACCCGGTCGCCTTCTCTAGCATCGTTACTTCTTCGGCCTCTGTACAAAATATTGCCAAATTAGCGAAAGAGAGTACTAGGTCATATAAATTGTTTGTTGCTAGAAGCTTCATTTCGCCTTACTACACTGTGTGTAGTAGCACTTTTCTTTGTTGAGTGTTGGAGAGTAATGACCAAACGAAACGTGTTTTGAAATAAAATTCTTAACCCTGTGAAATATTGAACTAGAAACAATTTTTTTTTCCTACGTAACTGTGTGTGGTATTTTTATGTGAGAATCTTACAATCCGGAAGAAAAGTCTGTTCACTAATGCTAATGAGAGGTAAAATATGACCGTGAGTTTTCTAACAAAATGCTATAATTTTGTTTTAAAAGATCACGCTTTCAAACGCTGCACTAATAATTCCAAATACAGGCTATTAAAAAAATCTGTTAGAAAGCAGTGCTGCACATATACACAATTACTTTATAACCATCAATTTCTTTATAGTATTAGTGTTCTAAATACAACTCTTTTGCACCAAAAAAGAAAAGAAAAACTGTTTTGGCCTTGTCTTCCACACTGAACAAAACAACAATAATGATCAACAACAATCCGTTCATAACAATAATCGCTTTCTCTAATTTCTTTTTGCTTTTATTCTGAATTGACCTTTCTGTTTTTCAGTGACATCATATTAAAGGATCCAATGTATATTATTAAGGTGAGTAGTAAAAATTAGGAGAGGGAATGAAATAATTATAAGTCAGTATGAATAGTGTTCGTTCGTGATTTTTTTTTTTTTTTTTTTTTTTTTTTTTGCGGGAAGGTATATCTGTGATGAATCTCAAGCAGAATTGTGTTTCTAATTGTATGGTTTACGATAATAAAGTTGTAATGAAAAGGTTGGTTAATTGTATATGAGACTAACACATTGATTCCTAAGACTTCTCTTTAGAAGAAACATCTAAAGTAGTTGTACTATATTAAGATTTAACTTCGTGACTATTTCCTCTTTTCTTCTTCTAGTTTTTAATTTTTCTGGTTGTTAACGATATTCCGAATAAGATTGTATGAAAAATAAGTTGATCTTATCTCCTGATCAAAGGTTCCTGGCTCAAGTAGGAATCTTATGATCAACGGCGATTTCAAGGAGAGTGCGGAAGAAAATACTACTACGGAGTTACGAACTCCCCACCCACGGAGTATATCTCAGATAGTCCCCAATGTGGGTTACCAGCGTTTTTGCAATAGTATTTTTACCCTCCTTGTATTCTATGTGCCCATCGAGGGACTTCTTTGGAAATGTTAGTGCTTATGATATGACCAATTCATAGCCAGAAAAATGGGACGCAAACACAAATTTCCCTCCCTTTTCTTGATTATGGCTGAAACTTGAATATGTCAATTCGATATTTTCACTATGACCAAAAAACAGTGTATATATACAGGGTGTCTCAAAAGTCTCCTGACAGTAACTCTCTTATTATCAGAGTTACAACAAAATGTAAGAGGAAAACTGTCTCCAAATATGATCTTTTCGATCCGTTTGGGCTGTGCACTCTTTATGCCCCAATGTTAAATGAAAATACAACGTTGCCATTAATAGAGAGGCTGGGGATGAGAGGTAAGAGTATGGTGAATGGAGGTATGTTTGAAATAGGGGGTAACCATCGACACGTTATTGTGAAAGACAGTAATTTCATTCACTTACGTTGTGGATCCAGTAAATGGCAGCGTTGCATTTTCATTTAACATTGGGCGCATAAAGAGTGTACAGCCCAAACGGCTCGTCTGATTTAAAAAAATCCTTCACTTTAGATTGAAAACATCATATTTGGAGAAGGTTTTTCGTCTTACATTTTGTAACTCTGATAATAACAGACTTACTCTGTCAGGGGACTTTTGAAACATCCTGTATATATATATATATATATATATATATATATATATATATATATATATATATATATATATATATATATATATATATATATTAGGGATGGCCAAAATTTTCCGGAATCCGGATTCCGGAAATTTTGTTTTCCGGAATCGGAAAATTTACCTTCCGGAATTCGGAAAAATTCTGGAATTCAGAAAAAATCCGAAATTCGGAAAAATTCCGGAATTCGGAAAAATTCCGGAATTCAGAAAAATTCCGGAATTCACATAAATTCCGACATTCGGAAAAAATCCGGAATTTAGAAAAAAATTCGGAATTTTTCCGATTTTACTTTCCGGATTCCGGAAAGTAAAAATTCTGGAATTGGCCATCCCTAGCTAGTAGCTGTTAAAAGAGAAACACAATAATGAATATATATACTGTATTAGTTTCTTGTAGTTGGATATGTCTTTATCACTTACGTAGACAATTGCTACTGCAGTTATTTGCTGCTTTATGAGGAAGGTCTTATTTTCACACACAAAAAAGTCGCCGATCTGTCTCAAACATTATCGCGTTCCCACCTGCAGCTGCTCCAAAGCACTGCAAACTACTTTTTAACCAGGCGAAAGGCAGTGAAGGAAAAGGAATCTCAACAAATATTCTAATAACATTCGCTTATTGTCAACATACCTACAGTGAGCGCAGAAAGTGTTCGTACACCGTGCATACTTTATATTGAAAACAGCTAGCATGAGAACGGGAGGTGGAAAATATATATATAACCAGAATTAAGACTACACATTCGTACATTTTATTTCTATATACAAGAGAAAGGCCAAACAAAGACAATCACTGTTTTGTTCAGAAGAAAAGAGAGAATTCCTTTTTTGTAAACGCAAAAAGTCACCGTACACTTATGATTGAATTAATGCTTATAAAGTATATTACGTTATTTAATATTTTACGGGATTACCCTGTGCGTTAATGATTGTCTCTAGTCTTCGTGGCATTGATTTCACCTGTAGTAGTTCGTAGTTCTGTAGCTTCGGGACTGATTATGTCCCATTCTTCTTGAATAGCTTTTCTCAGGCCTTCTTTAGTAGAGAAGCTGTGCCTTCTGATTCTTGTCTCCAGAACAGACCATAGATGTTCTATGGGGTTCATGTCTGGGGATTGGGGAGGTGTGCGAAGCTGTTTCAAGGTATTATAGAGTAGCCACAATCGAGTATTTTCCGCTGTATGTTTGGAGTTGTTGCCTTGCTGAACAATAAATTGTTTTCTGCGCACTAGTATGGAGATTTTCCTTTGATATGTTAATATACACTTTGTGGATCATCACTCCATCGATAAAGTGGAGACGACCCACTCTTGAGGCACTCATACATCTCCAGACGAGCACGGACCCTCCTCCGTGTCTTACTTTAGGGACGAGATTTTGAGGATTCATCTCTGTATTCACCTTGCGCCATACCATACGCCTCCCATTGGATTCGATAAGATTAAATTTACTTTCGTCCGAAAATATGACCCTATTCCAGAAAGAAGCCTGATCCCTTATCTTTATACTCTTTTTCAAACTTTAGACTCTTTATACGATTTGTCTTGTTCACCCATAACATTTTCCTGGCTATCCGACCATGATACCCTGCAAATATTCCGCACTGTACTGGCTGATACTTTAACACCGCGTGTTTCCAGATCCGTTGCCAATTGCTACTTTTCGGAACCTTTTTTCTTTCCCTCTTGTTCACTCAACACTCTTGGTCTTCCAGTGTTTTTTTTTTTTTTTTCCACAATGATAGAAACATTATACATCGCAATTATTGTTTGTACTGTTGAACGAGGCCTATCTGCAAGGTTTGTTATCTTTCTCAAAGACTTACCTTTCTTATGCAATTTAATAATTACTTTTCTTGTCTCCTCATTTGTTTCTGTTCGGTTGCTTCCCATTTTGACAGCCCACCGTGTAGTTTTTTCACTCCTATTCACAACTAAACTCATTCTATTACTCGTCATGCTATACAGAGGTGTATACTCAGGTGAATACTAGTGAATCCCAGTTGTGGTATCTTTGTTTCGTATTCGTACGTCACGTGTACGATCTCTTTTTGCGTCTACTCTATACACTTTCTACGGAATTTATTTACTTTCTGACCATTACACTTGTCTTTGTGGTTCTTTATTGATATATTCATAAAGCTTAGTTTTCATTATTCATATTGTGTGTGTTATTACACTTCTTAAATTTTCTGTTTCTTTTTCGCAGGCATTCTCGTTTCAATAGCATAGGTGTACGAACACTTTCTGCGGTCACTGTATGTACAGTAAATACAAATTTACAATTTTTGACTTTACGAAGTATACAATGTAATTGTTCAATAATTAACATAAGCAGGCATTTATTAATTTATATTAATATAATAATTAATAAAACTAATAAGCGGGTGATTGATGACTCAGTGGTAGAGTTTTCATCTATGGTATTCTAACCCAGGACATGTGGGTTTTCGATGGCTAATTTTGTGTTCGAAAATTTTCCCGGTGGTAGGCCTACTCTCGGTTCCCTTTCTTATATTTGTTCCATCATCAATCATTAACGAATTTAGTTTATCAAAACTCTATAGCCATATATTCATTCTGTCCGTCAGTGAAACAAACAGTCTCAAGAACTATCTGATGGATTACCATCAATTTTGGCCACGATGTACAGAGTCAATAGTTAAGAATCGAGTTCCCTGATGAATGTAATATTCAAACCGGAAGCGGTACAAATCAACCATTTCCGGTTTTAACGTTAATCATTATATAGTAAATATGGTAATAGATAGCGAGAAGCGGTTTCCAGTAATCGACATATATAACATTCATGTAGATAGAATGTTACCCAATTTGTGCATCTGCTGAAAATAATGAGCTTAGGTATTTAGAGAGCATTTTCCGCTTTACAAAATGTGTGCTTGGTAAAGAATGTAGAGAATTAGCTGAGTCAGGCACGTAGCTAGAATATGGTAATAGGAAGGGGGGGGGGTCTGTCACGAAATACTGTGGTTATTTACCAGGGGTTCAATCATTCTAAAGTATTTTATTGGCAACATATATTGGTTCGTTTAGCCAAGATTTCTAATGGAGGGATGATATGAAATACTGTGGTTACACACCAGAGGCTCGATCAATCTAAATATTTTACTGACAACATACCCATATTGATTGGTTAGGACAATAAAATGAGGATATATTAGTAGGTATTTTAATAAGAAGCTATGAAGAAATCTCGAGTAAAAAAATATAAAAAAGTATTAAAAAAGATATAATCTTCCGAGGTCATTCGAACGGTGTCGAGAATTTTGCGTCTGGGAAATTTGCGCCCTACCTCAAGAACAGGGAAAATTGCGCCTGCGATGTACCTCCACCGGGAAGTTTGAGCCCTGCGAAATAAAAGAACCTATTGGAGCTTACGCATTTGCTCGGAGGGGCTGACATTACAGCATAAACAATCCTCCCCCCACAACCATGCCATTTGTGATTTATTTTCATTGTGGCTATATAAGGGGAGAATAAACTTCAATATAAGCCAAAAGAACACAACGGATCAACGCAATCACTGCTTCTTCCAGAGATGATTTTGGGGGAACACTGGCCTTCCCAGATCTCTCAGAGTGCCCCCTTGGAGGAGACCAAAATAATACGTCTATAATATAATAATAAATAGAATAGTACCAGCAGTGACCCCCTCCGGAATACTAAGTGTGCCCCCAGGAACATTTTTTCTGAAAGAACGACTGAACGCAATTGTGTGTTTGAAGTGTAATTCCAGCAAGTAAACACACTGTACATAGTTTTCTTGTCAGTTGTCTATCTCAGTGTGATATATGTATTACCTCTGGACAATATCACAGTAAAACAAAAATTAAATATTAGGAGTACATCATACTTTTGGACTACATCTCATTAACCATGGGAAGATTGAGTAGTGTATACTTTAGGATGTAAGTTTCAGCTTAACTTGCATCATACATTCTTAGGATTACAAAAAGGAAATTTGTTCGTTTGCATTTGAACAAAATTCTTAGGATTACAAAAAGAAAAAATATTTTTTCCGAATTCTGGAATTTTTCTGAATTCCGGAATTTTTCCGAAATCCGGAATTTTTCCTAATTCCTTAATTTTTCCGAAATCCGGAATTTTTCCGAATTCCGGAATTTTTCCGAATTCCGGAATTTTTCTGAAATCCGGAATTTTTCCGAATTCCGGAATTTACCGATTTTAATTTCCGGATTCCGGAAAGTAAAAATTCCGGAATTGGCCATCCCTAATATATATATATAATGACAGGTTGATTTTTAGCAAATGATTTCCAAATACCGTATAGTGAGCATACTTTGCACCGAATTTTCGAGTAAAATGTGATTTCTTACTCGCTTCTCATCATTACACAGTTAAAAAAAAAAAAAAGTGATTTGTTTCAGTCTCTTTCGTTTGTGTCTTTCGAGATATGCATACCATGTTCTGGCTGTTATTGTATCTTAAGTGTATGGTGGGATTGGTTTCAAACATTGGTGCAGAGTATCCTACATTACCGTCCAAAAGTTTGGTAACATCAAGAAAAAAAGAAAGCAAAATACGCAAAAATCAACATCAAAATTATTAATAGAAAGAAGTTCTTTTTCCATAAGATGAAACAATGTTTAAAGAAAATTAATGGAGTTGAAGATGGGTCTCTAAACACAGAGAAATTAAACCCAGGTCAAAATAATCATCTTAATTTTTACTGATTTTTTCATAAATTCTTGGCTTATTTGTTAAAGAATGTGCTATCCAATTGTTTCCGGGCTGTAAGTAGTTCCCCAACTATTTGACATTAATTACGAACCGAGTTTTTACTCCTCCCTGCACTTCATTAATCATAAACTCGATTTTAAGTAAGTCGGGTGATTCTGATGGAACAAGAGTGTGATGGAATATGTTCCAACGTTATATTGAGTTTCTTCACAATTTACTGCTTACTACACAGTTCGTCACATAGACACTAGATTGTTGTTCTACAATATAATAATTCAGGGGATGACCGACAGTTGGGGAATACCGACACTTCTAAGTGCTGTCAATTCTTCCTGGAAGTGAAGGAGTTGGCGTAATCAGTATTGACGAGGAAACCGATTCAAGTGTAACACGAAATTGTGGACGAGTTTATGCTCAATCGAAGTGCTTTTGTGAACAATGAATTCCATTAGAGGGAAAATCTCTCGATCTCAACCGTTCCGGAGATATAGCTGGTGCTCTGATATTTTGTGGATTTTCGGCTATGTTCCGAGTGAATATGTTTGAAAATTGCATTTAAACGTTAAGAGAGATACACCACAGCGAATGAAAGTGGTGTTGAATCTTGAGGTGAGTGGCGTAGCTTTTACCCGGGTCCGGAAAAAGAAGGGGCTATGAGGAATAACAAACGCCATTGACACGAAGAACAAAATTGCATGATGTTACTTGGTAGTATATTATGTCTTTACTTTGTAGAAAATGAGAAAAAGTGATATGAAAATGTATTAATTATATTGCCAAAGGAACAGAGACGTTATTATGTGAACAAAAATACAATGTCACGTTCTGTGCGAAAGCGCTATAGAAAAACAAATCAAATAATATGAAACATAAACATATGTTGTTGCAAACGTCCACCATTCTTTTATATTTTTCATCCTATTTGACCTGATGATGCTTTTATTCGATTCAGCGTACCAAGAAACTTATACACCTTACACGCCTATTTCAGGCCACAATTGAACTCCGTGATTTTCGCCCTCCTCCTCCAAAACATTCTTCCCCTAGAATGTTCATGGACTCTTCGGTTTTGTACCCCTCATGTCTAAGGCGACGTATTACTAAAGTTTCGTGGATGAAGGAATTATTGATTTTTAAAAGTCTATTTTACTTCTACTACTGCTATATTCAAAACTTCGTAAAATATCGGAGCACCAGTCTTCCGTTATTCTTCTGTATCTCCGGAACGGTTGAGATCGACGGTTTTTCCCTCTAATGGGTTCAATTGTACACGAAAACACTTCGTTTGCTCATAAACTCGTCCACAATTTTGTGTCACACTTGAACCGGTTTCCTCGTAAGTGAACTGTGGGATGTATGGAATATATACGTATCTGTAAAAGTTTAAAAATAAGTAGAATAATTTTACGAGAAAGATCTAAGTTTATGAGGTAACGTGTGAGAGATATGTGAGAAGTGAAGGGTCATTGTAAAATGTGAATATATTTTGTTAAGCTCTTGTGTGGAAGTAAAACTTGTATTGTTCAGTACTCATAGTGGAAAGCATACAGCTGAAAGTTGTGTAATCACAGGTAGTAGGCTCATTAGTGTGCAGTGTTTCTAACTTGTATAAAATATAGTTAAGTACAACATGTGCATTCAGGGTACTTCCGGCACTCACATTTGGGTCACTTTCGACAGATGCTTTTCCCCCCTTTCGTTGTGATTTTTATCAAAAATACTATATATATCAAAAGTATAAAAAAAATTATATATCAAAAATACTACATTAGTATTAGCATATAGATAATAGAATGTCTGCATCTTTTTTCCATTGCATGAGATGCTCCTGGAATTTGAACAAAATGTCAGTAGCTATAGAGGCCATAAAGAATACAATGCTACTTGCTACTGCTTCAAGAGCTTTTGAAGTTCCTCGGATACGTTACGTGACAGGTTATTCAAAGTTTTGGTGAACATACACATTTGCTGAGAAGACGAACACGCACTAGAAGAAAAGTTAATTATATTAGACGCGTATGGGTTCACCAGGCCCCTATTTATATATTGTGCGCCCCTGTACTCTAAATAATTTGCCGCCTCCTTCCGCACAAACTTATGTCTCAAACAAGGAAACAAACCTTGATTCTGCAAATACAGAGGGTGATTCCGATCAATGGTGACGATTTAAAACTGCATTAAGTTTAAGGGAAACCATCCATGTCTACACCATTGAGAGCGCTCTGTTTGGTGGTCCTCCATCTGGGCAATTGCCCGACAGCGAAGTTTCCACTGTAAGAAACTGGCATCCAGTGTAATAATGTCAAGCTGCAACCACTTCTCCTGACAGGCTTTCCATAGCCCTTCAACGGTGCGGGGTCTCCTATGAAACAAAACTCGACGCGGGTTTGCGGGTTAATCGAGATGTGTGACTTAACGCCTTGTCTTGATGCACCCACACACGATTATGGTCTCTCCCGTAGAGATTGAAAATGTCATGGCGATAAACGGGTGTCAGGACGTTAGTCTGATAATATTCCGAATTCATCTTTGTATTTTTGGCTACACGATGTATGGCCAGCTTGCTCTGATACGAGTATCCAGTAGTGATCATGAAGTCTGTGCCAAAACTTTTCTTGCATTCACTAAACCATCTTTGAAAGTTCCTCGTACCTGTCGATCGATAAAAAATTGCACGTGACTTGTGACAGTCATCCAGATAAACATATGCATCGTCCAGTGATACAACAAACTTCCATTTTCCACAGGCGTAGTACCGCTTATACAGATTTCGACAATTGGTGAGACTTCCCTGGATGTGTTTTGGCAAGAGCTTATGAACACGCCCCTTCCATTGCTTTACCAACCTCAAATCGCGGTGAATCATGGTGGGCATTACCTTCAGTCACGTCTGTAGCCGGTTCGCGATACTCCTCTTTGTGGGTGGCTTCTCCCTGGTGACCAGAGCCCCGACTTCCCGAATTTTAGCTCGTGTGCGGTTAGTGGCAGACCAAGGATTGGCCTGTTTCTGCCACACAGGAATCATCGCACGCCTTGCCTTACCTGCCCCTTTCAACGCCTGTGATATACCATTCTTGGACACAGTGAATCCACGCTCCTTGCACAGTTTGACAATGGTACTGTAAGTGTAGTTCACGTCGGAAATGGCAGTTATGTAGCCTTCCCAATAAGCACTTATTTTGGGCAGCATTTGTCCTGATATACGCTTACCACACCTGCCACGCAGAGTCAACGGTCCAAGGAAGACGACTGGCAGCTTTCTTCTCTTCCCGCTTTGTGGTGCTGCACAAGGTGTGTAATTTCGTCACCATAAATCGGAAACAATCTCTGTATACCAGCTCTTGTTGAGTAGTTACAAAGTAATTTTAAATGTCCTAATTCTCTCAATGAAAATTATGATGTGGTGTTCTGCCCGGAGGTAGGTGTTTGATCCGGACTCTGGACAAGGTAAACCCATGGTAGTCTGCCATTCCCTTTCGTGGGAAGATAATGACGTATTAAGGACGGAACCTATACCTTAACTTGGAATCCAAACCACTTATGTATCCACCGGGAATCAAACCCGGGACCCCTTGGCAACGAGCTTAACCACTCATCCAATGAGAAAAAATAATTGTTTACATTATTCACCGTCAGTAAAGGTTTAATAGCATTTATAATAATAACAACACTAGCCTGCGATGGAAAAAGTGTTCATAAACTATTAAGTGATTCTTATAGGTTTCGGGGCGCTGATTTCAACGGAATAATCGAAAAAGCTCTATCACATAAGACTTTTTCACAACTCCACATCTTGCGATACGCTTTGGCTCTTGCTCTGAACGCTATATAGAGTGTACATTAAATACGTTCTTGCTAAATGAAAGGAAGATTAGTGATGATATAGATTCAAATCTACAAGGTAAATGTCTAGGAAACGAATGTAATTTATATGAAATGAATATAATTTATAGAAAACGAATATAATATACTTCCTACCAATTAAATTTAGTTTTGTTAAACAAAATTCAAGCACCACTGTGTTAAATTTGTGAAATTCAAATGGCAAAGAACGCCATTTCTTATTATAGGATTGTCAGTTTGTTTATAAGTGTACCAATGCTACGGGTGAATTGACTTAGCTTTGAATCCAAACGCTATTTGTCGTGCGCTGTAAACTCTCCATAGTGTTTGTAAAGTGGTCTAAATGGCTCCAAGTGTGGTCGGAATTTATCTGATTCGTTTTCTTACTCTTGTGGAAAATATATAGTGAAGAAATATGAACATAACAAACTTTGTCACAAAAGTGTATTTCGCTTATTTTGGTGTAAAACTAGATGACCAAGATAAATCTGGGCTCTCCACAAAGTGTGTTATTCATGTGTACAAATGGAAGGGCACAAAACAATCTTTTGTTTTGGTGTGCCTATGATCTGAAGAGAACCCCGAAATCATACTGATGACTGTTATTTTTGTTCGTGCAACATACAAAGATTCAACGAAAAAACCACATTGTTAATCCAACCTGTTCAAACCAGTGCAGAAACATTAGAGGATACCAACTTAAGTTCTGAGGAAGATGATGATCACGATACATGCGAATTTGTAGCTATTGCAGAAAACAATGGACCTGAGCTATTTTCACAGGCAGAACTTAAAGATTTAGTTAGTGATTTGGGTCTTACAAAGGAATGCGCAGAGCAACTGGATTCTTGACTGAAGAAAAAATATATTGGCACCAGGTATTTCCTTTCCTTGATTTAGAAAAAGATATTTCATTCCTTACTTTTGTGAAGAAGAAATCCTATTACATTGTTGTAATGTCGCTGTATTGATGGAAAAGTTGAATATATCATATGAGGTTAAGGACTGGAGAGTCTTCATCGACTGCTCGAAAAGAAGCATTCAATCAGTGTTACTTCATAATGGCAGTAGACACGTCCCAGTTCCAGTTGCTCACTCTGTGTTCCTAAAAGAAAGTTACGAAAATCTATCGGTAATTCTCACAAAATTTTAGTATAATTAACGTGGTTTGACAATATGCATTGATTTAAAAGCTGTTTCCGTGATTCTAGGGTAACACGCAGGTTACACCAAAGATCCATGGTTCCTCTGCGAATGGGATAGCGTGGATAGAACTGATCACTAGACACAGAAAGTTTGGCCACCTTGAACATCCCTAGAGACACGTAAAAATATAATACGGGAAAACTTAGCTGATCCTAGTAGAAACCTGCTCCCGCCACTTTATATTAAACTTGGTGTCATGAAACAGTTCGTGAAAGATCTATTAAAAGAAGGAGAATGTTTTCGATATATGATTGACAAGCTTCCATGACTTTCAGAAGCTAAATTAAAAGAGGATGTATTTATAGGTTTAGACATCAGAAAACTAGTAAAGATAACGAGTTTGATGATACAATGACCGTACCTGAGCAAGAGGCTTGGAACGCGTTTAAACAAGCTGTTCACTAATTTCTTGGTAACTTTAAGGATCTTAACTTCAAGCTCATTGTAGAAAACACGTTATTAAAATTCAAAGATTTGAGATGCTCAATGAATTTAAAAATACACTTTCTTCAATCACAGTTAGAGACTACTTTTCGGAAAATCTAGGTGCAGGAAGTGCCGAGCAAAAGGACCAATTCCATCAAAGTATCAAGGATATGGAGCGAAAATACCAGAGAAAACGGAAGCCAACATCTTAGCAGATCACTGTTGGATGCTGCAGAGAGTCCTTCTAGAATCAGACGGAGTTTTCACGCAAAAAAGCAACACGAGGACCTGTAAACATAGTTTATCGAGTTTTATTTGAAAACTGAAAGGTAAACTGTAGAATTTTCATAAAGTAAGAATATAAAAGCTGCTTTCCTTGCAGCTGTGACTCCTTTTATATATATATATATATACAGAAACTTTCGTTATACAGAAATATGAATGTTATTTTTGGAATTAGCGTACCAAAATCCATAAAGATCAGTATTTATGTTTTAAACACTTTTTAGTGACCTATATTTTGCAGGCTAGTGTAATACTATAAGCTGTGTGTCTGCCTGTAGCGCTTTTCAACTCGAGAACCATAATAGATAGAAACATGAAATTTTAATGTATTTTAAAGCTCTCAGAGAAGTGATCCAAATGACCCGTTCCAAGTCCCTAGGTCACACCTGGGCTGAAGTATGGGTGTGCAAAGTCCCCATAAGAATAACATCGGGGCATTTTTAAAATAATCGAAAACGACTCATATTAGAGTTGAATTCATAGTTTTTAGGGTCGCTGAGATGAATAGTGACAGTTTTAATACAATTCAACTTCAAGTTCATATTCCACTCCCCAGGGAGAGGGCGAGATTTTCAAAGTAATTGAAAACGACAGATATTAATGTTTTATTCATAGTTTTGGAGGTCACTGAGTTTAACAGTATCAGTTTTCATGATGTTCAAATTCACCGTCATTCCTCGGAGTTGGGGTGGGAGAGGATGGCTTGTTTAAAAGTAATCAAATAAGCTAGCTAATTAGTAACTACTGTAATTAAAGCAAATCAAACACATTAACATAGTTTCTCTCGTTTTCGCTGAACTCTGCGGGTTATTAGTTTGAAATATTACTTTATTGCGAATAATATTTTAAAAATCCAAAATTTTGGCGTCCCCTAAATTCTGCTGCCCTGTGCTTGAGCACAGAATAGCACTTACCTAAGTACGGGCCTGAAGTTCACCCAAAAACATAAGATGTGGTGATGTAAAGCGAAGGACAATAGGTCAAACTTTTAATATCTGCACAGAAAAATAATAAAATAGGAAAATCAAAAGGTAGTGACTCATAAAAGAAGGTAGAGATACATAAAAATGTTGCAAAACACAGTAACAAAAATGAGAAAACTCAAAAAGAAAATTATTGTGCTATCTGTCGAGGTTTTTATTATTATTATTATTATTATTATTATTATTATTATTATTATTATTATTATTATTATTATTATTATTATTATTATTATTATTATTATTACAGCGAGAACAATTCCGCTGATTGGATTCAATGTACAACATATTTTCAGCGGTTTAACGAGGACTATGTTATTCATCCAGACAATCCTTTCTTTGTGTGACAACAGTGTGTAATTTCAGACATATATGAGTATAATGTTTGCTCTTTCCTCTATATGAAGTTAACACTAATATTTTAATCCATAACCCCACTTTTAATAACATATGATTAACATAAATTAACAAATACTTTTTCATGAAGAACAGATTTTTTGTACTCTGCACTAGCTTACATTTAGCATATTATTTTTATAAAGAAATTCTTGTTTCGTATATTTCTTGTAACTGAACAAATTTTGCTATTATTATTTCCCTAATTTGTAACTCAGTAACATTTTAAAAATATTTTCTGTAGCTGTAAATAAAGACATTCTATATTCCTAAACTTACAGATTCCCGTGTTTGTTTAAAGCTCATGAACTACTTTAAGAACAGTAATGTGCGCTGTGGAATTATTGGTGGCATTATCATAGTAGACCCTACGTAAGGTTTTAATGTTGATGTCGGTATTACACCAACAACCTGTCGGTCTTCCCCATAGAGTTGGGGAATTCCGACACTTCTTCATCGTTCATTTAATTGTGGTTCTACACCCACACATTGCTTTTGTGTAACATGTATTGTATGTGTCAAGTAGTTAAAATAGTATACTTAACAGTGGACTGTGGCCCGCGTAGCATAGTCGCTAACGTAGTCGCCTAAGGTGCAAACGGTCCCGGGTTCGATTCCCGGTGGGGCCAGTCGGTCGAAAAAGTGTAAAATCGATTTTTCAGGCCAGCAACCCTGAATGAGGTTTTCTTGGGTTTTTCTCTTTCACACCAGGCAAATGCCGGGGTGGTACCTAACTTAATAGGTCCCAGGCCGCTTCCTTCCTTACCCAATCATTTCTTCCTTCCATTTCCCCATCCCTCAAAAACGTGAAGGGCTAAATGGCCTTAGATGCCGAAAGCCCAGAAATCTAAATCCTAAATCCCTTAACCGCTATAATTTATTTATTTAATAATTCGTTACTATCTTGTAGTAGTGCAAATGTACTTAGGGGTCGGTATTTCCCCAAATGATCATAAACAGCTTTTGCTTTAGCATTATAAATGTACAGTATTTTATAGTGTACTAATAAGAGTACTTGAAGTGCATTGAAATATAAATGGTGGTTATGTGGGTTTAATGTAGCTACTTTCGCCCGCGAGTGTTTCAATGCAACTAATGATACCTAATAAATGTAAAACAATTGCAAATATATTGATTTTTGACACGAAAAAATAATGTAACTTATAATAGGCGATGCTAGTAAAATACGTAAACAGCCAAAACAAGATAATACATATATATATATATATATATATATATATATATATATATATATATATATATATATATATATATATATATATATATATATAATACATACATATAATACGTACATATACTATATATATAACCTTCCAAGAAATATGTAAAGGAGTTCCTTATTTTCGATCTTGTTTAGTGCGGCAACATAAATCAACAATAAATAAATAAGTTTTTCCATTACTTTTTAGCATAAATTACTATTGACGTGTAAAAATGTGACTGCTTTCGAAGTTTTGGACGGTAATGTATATGAACATGTAACTTTTCACCAGTACAAATTTGTAATTTACAAATACAAAGTTTTATATACTAATGCGAGAAAATGTTACAATCCTCACCACCACTACTATTACTACTACTACTATTACTACCAATAATAATAATAATAATAATAATAATTCAAAAACATACAACATGGCATAAAAATAGGCAGGTCATTATTTTATTAATATCATGGAAAAACTGATGTAGATTAATTATTAAAACTCGTCTTTTAAGCAAGAGCTATTGAGTTCGAATTCCTCAAAAATCTATTCCGACTTTTACTTTTTCAAATTATACATCAGTTTTACTAGAAAATCGATGAACTGGTACTTGTTTGTATTATTTATACTTTGACCAGTTCTTTGCTGAAATGTGCTTTTCATTTTCCGATATTCTTAACTCAAAATTCCCTTTCATTACGGAGACTGCATTAGAGCGGACCTATTAATTTGATGGCTAAATTAGAGTTTTACTTCCCTTTTCAGCACCGAGATTATATAAGATGAAATCTGTTGTTTAATATGGGACACGGACTACTATTCTTGTTTGTATCCGACACAGACACTCCTACCAAGAATCGAGCCCGCGATTACACACACAGAAAACACTTGTGATAGTCATTTTGATGTTAAGGGATATATGTAGACCTACAACTTGGTGTGGAATCTGAACCACATATACGTGTTCCTTACAGTGAATCAAATCCCTGATTTTCATGCTAAAGGCGATTAAACTAACCACTAAACCACAATGAACTTCCTTTTGAAAGTGGTGTGTTCTGTTTTAATTATAATAGCTTCGGTGATGTCGGAATCATTTATATAGCTGTTATCATTCAGCTGTGTCTGAAATTTTATTAGTAAGTCAGTAGGAATAATAATAATAATAATAATAATAATAATAATAATAATAATAATAATAATAATAATAATAATAATAATAATAATAATAATAATAATAATAATCATCATCATCATCATCATCATCATCATAGACATTTTGCCATTATTGGCAGGTCACTTGCTGCAACTGCGAAGCTTCCATGCTCCATGGTCTTCTGCTAACTTCTGCGTCTTCATGTGCGATTTACTGTTTTGATATTGTCCATTAATTGTAGTCTCCTTCGCCCTCTCCCTCTCTGTATTGACACCCTCTAGCACGTCTCTCATGATACAGTTCCTCTTTAGTCAATGTCCGAACTAGTTTCACTTCCTCTTCTTAATAATATATAAAATTTTTCTTTACTTCCCCACCATTTCTAACATGCTCTCATTCGTCCCACACTCGACCCAACTAATTCTCTCCATTCTTCTGCACACCCACATTTCGAAAACTTCCAGTCGTTTTTTCCTAATTTTTGGTTAAAGTCCATGTTTCTCACTCACGAAGTACAATACTCCACACGAAGCATTTTATGCATCTTTTTTTCAACTCTTTATTCAAGTTCCCACAAAATATATTTTCTTCTTCCTCAAGGCTTTTTACACCATTTCTATCCTTGCTTTTATTTCATGTTCACATTTCATACCTCACTAGTAATACTACCCAGGTATCGAAAACCAGTCACCTGTTCTATTTTCTCCTCTCCTACTTCTATATTTGACATCAGTAATATTAATAATGAAAAATCACATTTATGATCTAGTATGAAAGTCCCTGATTCTCAACTATTTATGCTTGATTTCTAAAGTTGGTTACTTCTTTTGTTTTATACCTTTTTTTCTATGCTTGGAATCCGTGATTGAGCCGTAGATAATGTCAAGAGTTCTTCTTAATCCTTCAAACGTATTAATTACGGCAGTAAACTTCGAAGGAATAAATAACAATTGAAGAATGTGCAATATGGAATAAATATGTTATGATACAGTTACGTTTCCACGATTATTTTTTCTTTCTCGTTTCTTGCTTGCGTTTCTCTTTATTCTAAAATAAAAAAAAAAAGATAGTGAAAAAAGATCAAAATACAATTTTGCTGTATCATCTACCATTTGTCGCTTGCAAGAACCCATTTTAATATGCCGAATGTTGTCTTCGGTTGTTACTGGACACAAATATGTTTTAAGATCTCACGTTGGTAAAATAACGTCACAAAGCTAACACCATGATGACAAGCATTCACGCTTTGCAAAAAGAAAAGAATATATAAAAGAAAAGACAAGAGCGAATCGCTTTTATTTCCTGTGTGTCATCTTAAGTGACAGCTTTAAGAGATATTGCATGCTTGCCTTTTTCGTATCTTCGTCGTAACGTCAAAACTTGTGTGTTAGAAACTAGGTGAAAGGCACTGGACTAGAGAAAAGGGAGAAAAGAATGAAGAGACAAACGAATAAGCAAAACAATAAGTGAGAAAAATAAAAAGAAAAGAGATGAGAAAGATAGAAGATAAATCTGTTATTTCTAGTCTTCGATGATTAATAGTTTTTGTCATATTAAATGTCAATGATCTTTATGTCCTCGTAAATTACATGAGACATGCTATTAGTTTCTATTATAAACAAGTTCAGTTCAAAAGTTCTTATCTTAGTTAAGTACAATTCCTGATTTTGCAACCATTAAGGGCGGCGTACTTTAATCCTAGAGTAATTAAAAGCTTAGAATTACATCATGCGTTAAAAAGAACTATCTTCTACTAAACAAATGATTTGAATGAAAAATTAATTTAATCTATAAAAGTGAAGCTGATTTTTTATGTGATCGAGTCACTGGAAAATGACTGAACTGCTTGAAATAGATATAGTTATAAGCTACCTCGAATTCAGTTTTATTATGTTACTTAAAATACATTTCTTAAAGGGGAGCGGGGATTCATAATTAATGCGAAAAGTTAGGAATCTCACGAACCCGTCAAGTTACGAAGCCGAAACTCGGTATATAATGTTCTCATTAAAAATAAGGGACACATGTCGCATAGATTGTAAAACTTTCTGTTTTGAGGTGAAGAGGGGGACATTTTCTATATAAATAAAATTGAAATTTAAGAATGATAGACAGCCAACTGCTCCTAGGCCACTGTGTCGAATTTAATAATTTTTGGTACATGCGTGGAACATGGCCTACCTTAGGTTTTCATCACATTAGCATAATCAAAGACGACATATATTAGTATCCATCCAGAGCTTTCGGGATCACTGAGATGAATAGTGACACTTTCGATACAGTTTAAGATCAAATTCACCCCTATCTGGATGGGATTGAGAAATGAGAGTGCGAAGGATATTATTATATGTGAAAAATAACCGAAAGAGACAAATATTAGTGTCTAATCAAGTTTTTGGGATTGCTGAGATGAATAATGACACTCCAGATGTTATTCAAGTCACCATCATGATTTTTTGTCATTAAGCTATCGTAGAATTTTAAATGAGAAAAAGGGCTCAAATACTTTCACAATTCTATTCTCCCATGCAAAAAACGGGCATTTCAGCTAGCAGATTATATTCAAAACCATATTAACCCATATTCCAAACCATGTGTGTTTATCGCATATTATTATTATTATTATTATTATTATTATTATTATTATTATTATTATTATTATTATTATTATTATTATTGATCGTGATCCGTTTAGTTCGTGGATTTGGTGAGTATTGCTCTAGGGTTAATTCCCAGTGGCACAACAAAATTCTGGATATTATTGTCATTAAATAATTGCCATTAAACAGATATCAAAGTCTGCTCACGAAGCTAGAAACAATTTCATTGGATGGCGAGGTGCTAATCATACATTGTTCAGTTGAATATGCATCATTTGGGCGGTCATACTATTTCATGAGTTTTATGTATGTACAAATAAATACTTGTGACAAAGAGAGCTTCATTCAAATAGCTCCACATTTATTCATACAATACTGATACTCCGGAGTAATACAACAGAAATCTAACCAGGAACCATACACACCGAAACTGAGAGCTAAACGATAAGCTAGTGATAAAAATAAAGGGATTAATTGTATCAAAGACCTGACTGTACAAACCATGTGTCCAATAAATATTTTATTTATTTAGTGAAATGATTGTTTCTACATTTTTGTTATGAACATAATGAAACTTCATACATATTGCGTGCAGAGTGCGTAATATGGAAGTTTACATAATAATATACACTCAGTATCAATTCTGAGATTATGTGAAGTCTATCGATACACAATTCATTACATATTATCAAGTGATTTAGAGAAATTCGTGTTTAGACAATTTGATGTTTAGCTTGGTGGACTGTTCGGTTTCTAGTTTAGATGGTCGTTGATTGATTGTTTTGGAGCTAACAGCCTCTGTCAGCAACGAGGCTATAAGAAACCTTCAGCTTAAAGTAGGGGTTAAACTATTGTATATGAGCGCCTACAGAGAATCGTGCGTGGGTCTTCCGCTGTAAAAGCGCATACACTAACCATATAACCACGAAGGAGTTCCATAGCATTTAGCGAGAACCATATTGTAGTTTTGGGTATATAGCGAATCATTATACCCTTTCAGGAAGTGCCCAATAATTTTGGGGTGTAAAAGATGTCCCATATAAATAATACGGAAAAGATTTTTCAGTTCCTCACAAAATCGCTCTAAAGTTGGAAATTTTTATTTTGGTATTTACTTAGGTAACACTAACGAAAACATACAAGCATACCAAATTTCAAGCTTTTATTCCAATTTTAAGTACCTAAAGCATGACATTATAAGGCGAAAAATGGTCCATTTAAGTAATACGAGAAATTTCTTCATTCCTCATTTAGGCCGTCTAAAAATTAAAAATACTCATTTTTTACAATTTTTTCTGTGGATTAGCCCTAGAAAGCTACAATCATGCAAAATTTCAACTTTCCACCAACCAAAAGTACCCGTTATTTTATGTCAGTTCTTGTAGTTTTATATATAGTTAGGGTTAGGATACTAAAATTCTATATTCCGTGGTAATATCAAATTTCCAGCACCTGAAGATTCATATTTCTTTGGCTCACTTCCGCTTGTCGATAACATGACAGAGCTTTTTAAAGAAAAATAAGTTGCGAGAATGTTTTGAACAAGAGTGTACCTAACTCTTCGACAAAAAATTGAGAGCACGAAAACAAAGACATTTCAAATCTTAAGTAAAAAAGAAAAACATACAATAATCTAAGTATAATAGTACACGTTGCAAGCTGCCATGTAACTATAATACACATAAATACAAAAACAGCACATGTCAGTTTGTAACACACTGAGACATTGATGTCTTGATTCCTCTTTATGTAAATAACAGAGATTTTAATCATTAAGCTATTCACAAACCCGTTTCTTTAGTACATTTAAGAATGGTATTACCATACATGTCAACAAGATATATTATAAATACACAGCAGGGGATAACATGGATGCTTCAGCCCAATTAAGAAGACAGACATTGTAACAGAAAAAAAAGAAAATGATGAAAAATCATTGCTACGTAAAAAACATTCGTGCGAAGATAAATGTGTAGTTTTAGAAAGATATGTTCAGGGATAATAAGATGACACTAACACACGTGAACTGTGTGCACTTGCTTTACTCAAAGGGTGGTGTGGTGATTGAATTGGGAACAACATACAGAGATATGAGGAGGAGAGAGGATATATCTTGAAATTATGGTTAGAGAAATGCTATACAAAAGACGAACCGAGACATTTGTCAAATACTTATATACGGCGTGATTGATGTAACATTGGATCCCGTCTTGACATTCATGTCTACGTTATAAGAAGAAAAATAGACGTGCGGTTGTTAGATTGGTTACAAGGAAAAGAGAGAGAGAAAAAAACATAGTAAAAATAAAACTTCAAAAAAGTTACGCTTGTATTTCACTGTAGGACTATCAACGCGAGCTGACTAAAAATGATCCATATACCAGATGATAGTATTCAGGAAATTTAAGAAACGAAATTCCAATTAAAATGGATCCATTAGGACTTCGTTTCGTATATACAGATTGCGAAAAGTTCAGAATTTGAAATTTTGAATTTGAAAAATTACATTTCTAAAAGTTTTTTTTTTTTTTTGCTCCAGTATGGAATGACAAGCATAGAATCTATTTATAAGGAATAATAAAAAAAATGGTTTTGTGCAAAGTCAGTTCAGTAATGAGAGTTTTGGTTGCTCAAAGTATAATGTTCTTTTTCAGCACTGAGGCTGTATGTTACAGGACTTACTATTTGAAGTAGGTTCGAACATTGCTTAGATTTTTATCAGAGTAGATATGCCAGAAAAGAAAAGAACCGGCTTTATTGAAAGCTTTCTTGTCATACAATACTGGCTTTTTTGGGTGAAAGAATATAAATTTTCACTTTTATCTTTATGTTATTTTATTACATAAATACTACCCCTGTTTCCTTGTGGATTAATTGTAAACATAATTTAAAAAATGCGTTACAACTTTAAATACCCGTGAGTCTTGTGCTGAGTCTAGAGCTCGTTATCTTGATTGGTTTTCAAACTAGCATTGTATTGTTGCCGGCAAGTGTAAGTTATGCAACTCATCGTATCATAAGTGTCACATTCAGAGCAGTAGCAAAGGCTGGGCGACCGGGGCGCCGCGACCAGGGGCTGCCGGGACGACAAATCAACAAATTTCAAGGAATTTCCATTATGTTGGTAAATGAATTTAAAAAAAAAAATAATGATAATTCAGATATTTAAATAAGATCAGTCCACGGCTAAGTGAACTTTACTTACTTATTTATTTGTTTCATAAGTACAAGACAACAGACTTATTGCCCAGTGATAGTGTCGTGTACAAACACACACACTAACACACACTATTATACATATACAGATATACGTCGTTTAATTATGCACAAGTTATTGCCTAAAAATTGTTTTGAACATTTTTCCGGACATTATTAAATATATCTACTACATGAAGTCTAACATTTTTCGTTGTATGAAGCACACATTTCGCACACAAAGAACACAGCATGCATATTTTCTGTTGCATTAGAGTATTTAGTGACATTTGGTATCCAAACAGTCAAACAATATCCTAATTTTGAGATCACATACGAAAAATATAACCTTATAAATGTTGATTCTTTGTAGAAATCCTGTCATATCCTGTAACTTAAACCTAGGTTTCTATATGCACTACTGGTTATTGCGTCAACGTGTTGAGCAAAGGTTAATTTGCTATAGGGTCTAAAATATAATTCCTATATCTTTGATAGTATTTGGTGTAGACAAGGAAGTGCTACTTATTGTATAGGTCAAGTTAATTAGATTTTCTTTCCTCGTGAAAGATACAGATTTACATTTGGACACATTCTGGACTAATTTATTCTTATCACACCATATTTGAACTCTCTCTAGAGCCTGTTGAAGTTTCACGCAGTCACCGTTACTTTGGAGGATAATTTGAGATCGTCGGCAAAAAGAACTTGAGAAGTTTATTATACAGAGGAATATCATTAATAACAAGAAGAAACAACAGTGGACCTAGGTTATATCCTTGAGGGGCTTTCAATAGAGTATTGAACTTCAAACTTACCGGTAAAGTAAAACATTGTCTAGGATTATTCAACTGGAACTCTCTCCAGCCCTCTGTGAGAAGAATTTTTTTTTTAAATCTTGGAATTTAATATTTGTATATTCTATGCTGTTACTATATTGATTCGTATCAAGTTCAAATTAAGCAAGAATAGAATTCGATTTCAATAATTCAAAAACCATGTTTTCATTAACTTTTATGTTTTATCTACGAAAGCCATTCACTTTATTAAAAAACTGGCATAATACCAACTTCTTTTGTCTTACATTATGATCTTACATTCCATATTTAAATCTAGAAGTACAGAATAAACTCTGGTTTCAACATTTTTTTACATTTCATTTTTTACAGACGTTAGTTGTTCTTTGAGTAGCCGTTCTTTATTGATTTTTGGCCATAGAACTAAAAATCTCAATTAAAATTCTCTCCTGGCTCAGGTTTCTGAGTAATTTAGCGTTTTATAATTTCAGACATAACGTTTTATATTTTGATTTTATATAACGCTATGGGAAATTATAAGTACATTATTTCAAATTATTGTTTTACACCGTACAAAGTGTCGTTCTTAACAAGTTTTTGCTGCATATTCGACTTGGGAACGTTGTACGTTATCAACAGCTAGTGCGAACATCTTACGAGTCACATGAGGCACTGATTGCAAGATGCAACTAGCTCCAGTTAACGTCTCTAATCGTTTTCATGCCGTGCTTCAAGCAGTAGTTTGGCAGACTGTTTGTGTTACTGGTGAACCAGCAGTTTAAAAGTAGTGAGTGAGGACATTATCGCTGTTGTACATATTGTTTTCATTGCGAAGTGTCAGTGATTCAAGGAAAGTGCACCAATGCCATGGGTTTGTAAAAATTCGGTGGACAGTGTGTGTTACATGTGTGCGGACGTGATTTGTGGTTCCAGGAAGTAGCCATTGATTAGTGCAGTGCGAAGAACATATTTACTATACTTTGGGTGTAGTGTTGGAGACCAGATAAATCATGGGTTCCCCATGTTTGTTGTACGAGTTGTTCATCTACTCTCAATGCCTGGATGCATGGGAAGAACGTTTCCATGCGCTTTGCTGTGCCCACCATTGGGCGTGAACCAACAAACCATAGTTCAGACTGCTACTTTTGCATGCTACCCTGCTTGAAGAAAGGTATAAATACGAAGAAGAAAAGGAAGATCGAATACCCAGTGATACCATCTGTCATTCGTCCAGTGGCCCATGGAGAATTGCCTGCTTCCGATCCTTCGGCTACCATTCCGACGGAAAGTGATACATAGAATGAAAGTGAAGGTGAACCTGCTCCACATTCCAGTGGCACTGATCCTTCATTTGAGCCAAAAACCAACTATCCTGAACCACACCGACTCACACAAGCAGAGATTCATGACCTGATTAGAGATTTGGAACTGCCAAAGAATAAAGCTGTGCTCTTAGAATCTAGGTTACAGCAGTGGAACTTTCTGGAGAATACAGTTAGGGTATCAACTCTACGCGATCGTCAAAAAGATCTTGCAAAATATTTCTGCTGCACCGATTAGTTAGTATTTGGAATGATGTTTCTGGTTCGATGCAAAAACTGAAGATTCCATACAAAGTAGAAGATTGGAGACTATTTATAGACGCCTCCAAAACAAGCCTCAAGGTTGTGCTCCTGTACAACAGTAAGGAGATATCAGCATCAAGCCCTGTTGCTTATGCACCCCTAGGTAAATAAAGTTATCTCATGTTGCAACGCGTTCTGGATCGTATAAAATATCGTGAACACAAGTGGTTAGTTTGTGGTGATTTTAAAGTGATCGCAATTTTGCTTGGTCTACAGGGTGGCTATACGAAGTACAGTTGTTACATATGTAAGTAGGATAGTCGTGCAAAGAATGTCCATTACACTCGAAAGGAGTGGCCGCGACGAACAGCTTTGTTGCCAGGTAAAAAAAACATTTCAAATGTACCTCTAATGAACCCACAAATCATTGTGCTATCACAATTGCTCATCAAACTTGGACTCATGAAGGCATTTGTGAAGGCCATGAACAGGAATGAACGTGCATTGGCATACTTGTGCCAAAAGTTTCCGCGTCTAAGTATAGAAAAGATTAAGCAGGGAGTCTTTATTGGTCCGCAAATACGCAAGCTATTGCAAGACGAGGTATTTGAATCTACTCTCAGTACTGATGTGCTCCATGCATGGCATTGTTTCTGCAATGTTTGTACCAGATTCTTAGACAACCACCGACCCGAAAATTACAAAGAATTAGTAGAAGAATTGTTATCTGCCGACAAGAAACTTGGGTGCAATATGTCAATCAAAATTCACTTCCTCCATTCCCACCTTGATGTCTTCCCAGTGAATTGTGGATCTTTCAGTGCCGAGCAAGGACAGCCATTTAACCAGTACATTTCTGCGATGGAACAACATTACAAAGGAAAGTGGTCAGTTTGAATGTAAGCGGATTTCTGCTGGGTGATTCCAATAGATGCTCCAGATGTTCCTCACAAGAAGCAAGCAAAGAGACGGCGTGTTTAAAACAGATACTTTAGGTAACATTTACCAATACAGTTCTTGTCCTGTAGCGCTATATGCAAAAGTTAAGAGTGCTATTACTTTTGATATTCATATTCAGTGCCCAAACATTTATAAGAGATAGCTATTTTTATTTTCGAATTATGTTAATGTTTGTTACTTTTACCTTTGCAGTTTCATTATCATAGCGTTATATGCAAAATGTAAATTGTGTAATTAGTACTAAATCTGAATTCGGAACACGTATTTATTGTGTTTTCGTGTTCAGCGCCCAAAAAGTTATAAGGGACAGATATTTCCATTTACGTCATCATTTCAAAGTTTTGTAACTTTTACCTTTACAATTTCATTACATAACGTTATATCCAAAAGGTAAATGATGCAATTACCACTAAATCTGAGCTAGTAGCATATTATCATTGTCGTTTTATTGTTCACCGTCCAAGAAATTCTAAAGAATAGCTATTTTATTTCCGTAATCATTTCAATGTTTTGTGACTTTTATCTTTACAATTTCATTATTATAGCGTTATATGTAACATGTCAATTGTGTAATTACAAGTAAATCTTAGCCAGAAGCACATTTTTATTGTTAGTTTCGTATTCAGCACCCAAAAATCAATAAAGGATGACCATTTACATTTCTGTAAAAAACATTCACTGTTGCACAGTGTTTTTCACTTGGGAGGGGGGCTGGGAATTCTTGTCCCGGGTACTTATAGCCCACGCGACTGCTCTGGTCACATTGGTTAGCTAACAATTTTGCCTAGTTAGTGCCACTAAGCTACAAATTTTGTGAAAGGTGTTTTAGTAGTTGCCTAAAGTTAAACTGGCAGACAAGAAAAAGTACAATAAACAAATAAGCCGAAAAAAGATAAATAATTTTGCTTATATCTCCTTGTTCGGAACACTTTATTCTGAATTACAAATATTGTTAGAAACTGAAATAAGTTTAGTTTATAAAATAAAGCCATAACAGCTATTTTGTGTATGATGTTAGCTCAACACGATAGTAAAACTTCATTATTCACAGAATTCTTACTTGTTTTACTGGAATATCATGTCCAAATTTTTGAACAGCTTTTGGGTTCCATCTTAACTTTCTCAGTTCGAGTTTTAATACCTTCAAAAAAATTTAATAAGGTTTTAATTTGTTCACAAATAATAATGAAGTTTTAGTTCATTCATAAATTTTAAATAATAATTTTGCTTTATAAAATGCATTACATTTTCAGAACAATTGATGTTAACAGTTTTTTTTTTATATATATATAGAGTTCAACATTCCATGATCACGCACCGGACTTAAGGATCTTTTTTCATGTTTCCTCTTCAGTATATAATAATTAAATATGCTTTTCACGTTATAATAGGAAACGAAAAGTACAACGAACGGTTATATCTTCATTAAAACTGAAATATTAAAAAGGAGTCAAAAATTTTCCATTCTAAAAGCTGTTTCCGTTTCCTCTCTTTAAAGAAAAAACTGTTTCTTTCTCATCCCTCGTAGCGCTATATCCGAAACAAATATTCCCACACGTTCAGAAAATATACTCGTTAGTCACTTTGCAATGAAGGAGCAGAATGGCAATTTCATACTCCTGACTACTGAATAGGTTTTTCCACTCTTAGTTTACAAATAATTTGGTTCAAGTATCATCCACGAGTAGTATAAAATTAATGTAGTTCAAAATTTTCTACATTTGCATCTAAATTGACACAGATATGAGGCTTTGTTTAGAAATATGCTCTGTGTGGGTTCATAGCTCAGCAATGAAGTTCCTACAGGCTCATGTTGGTCAAGACTTTGTTTCTCTTTGTTTGTATATTCCAAGTGTGCCATCTCGTATTGACACAGTATGAAAGATAAGGCCAGAGTTGTCAATCTAAACTTGTGTTAGGAATGTAAAAAATCAAAACCTCAAATCCTCCCCTATATAGTGAATATTACAGACTAAAAAAGATGTCAATAAAGAATACAAAAAACTGTATTTAACTTAATTTCTTTCAGTGTATTTTGTTTCTGCTGCACAGTGGCACCCAGAAGAACCAGGTTTACGATGTAATGTATCATTTAAATTTAATGGCAATGAAAAATGATAAACTTAATCCGCTTTATCCCATCTGACGTACTAAACACGATCGTCTAAGATATCACTAGTAACTGCAGGGTGCTGGACACGTATCGCCAGTGTTACATGTTGCAAACTATAGTGTTTACCATATTTTGTTAACCATTTGTATATAGCAACAACTAAAGTAAAATGTCAGAAACAACAGGACTTCTCGCTTGCTTGTTGAAGTTTAACGTCTCTTTTCAACAACGAGGCTCTATGAGATGTAGACCTGAAGCTGAAGTTGAATCCGAACCACTGTTATACGTTCAGAATGTTTAGGTTTTCGCATCAGGAATCAACGCGGGGACCACATGCGCTAAAACTTAGTACTCAATCAGTGTTTCTTTATTCTCTTATCGCTGGAAGAAGTGACCCAATCAGGATCTCTCGTGTTGCTTGCATTGGAAAGATAAACTGGAATAAAATGGAATAAAAAAATGGAAGGAAATAGGGGAGCCCTGAGAAAACTCACAGATACGATATTGTCCCCCACAAACTCACTTGGCCTAAGATCGAACCAGATACCCCTGGAGCCAGAGATGAGCGCTCTGCCACCTGCTGAGATAAACTTGTGTAAATAACTTATTTTGGAATCCCCTGTGAAAAACAAGACAAGGAAAACTGTGCTGTACACAACTGAACATTCGGGATGTGGTCAATATCACATGTTATTTGACTGGCAGAGAATGACGCTCTCTGATTTTGTATCTGTGGTGATGAACTTTTGCGTTTGGGTTATTTATATGACCTTCTTCACTCGACAGTAAGCAATGTCTTCTATTTGTCATTAAACAAAGCTTTTAACATTGTAGTTTCATTTTTATGCAGGAAATAATGCGTGTATGCGATGCTTAATCCTCACCCCGTATAGAATATAAGAGATCACGAGAAGCAAAAGCAAGCCGCCTGTACTAGAAAAAACAGTACATCTTCGGTTGATGGCCCATTTTAAGTATTCCTGCAAATAAATAATAATAAGTAGGAAAAAAGACCTTATCCAACACACAATACAAACACAAACACGCATGCACATATATGTACAAATGTTGAAGAGAAAAAATAGGTGTTGACTGTTTGAGTGAGAGACAATGCTCAGCTTTGTTTTCCGAAACCATTTCTCTTTGAATGTTATAGCATTTTCGTGACTTACTGAAGTCGGATGTCTCTTAAAATATTGTTTGTAGAGGCGAACCATAGGTCTCCAACACTTCTACTTTTATTTCTTCCGCTAGACTTTTTTCTTTTTTGCGGGAAAGGGGAGCGGAGACTTAACTTTCAAACGTAGTTCTCATTTAAGTTCCCTTGGTTATTTTCTCTTCAGTTTTTTTATTATTTTGCACTCTGCTCACTTATATTGTGCTGATTCGTAGCAAACAAAACATTTGCATATATCCGCTTTCTAAATCTTTGGGTTGGTTTGGGAAAAGAAGGAAAACAAATGAACTGTGACGGAAGAGGACATATTTAAATGTGTTTCTTGGAACAAAAAAAAATGTTTAGAAAGAGATCATCTAAGTAGAATGCTGAGTTCAGACGAAGGCAAAAAATTAGAAGTGAATATAAATCCATGACTTGGAGATAGGAACTAAATTCTTCAGATTCGCATGCGTGTCAAGCTTCAAATGCAAGCAAGACAAGTCACTTTGAGCAGAAATTGAAGTTTTGATCAGCCGTTTTGATCAGCATACTTAGATTTTTTTCTGGGGCGGCAAGCATTAATACGTGTATTTGGAACCCCTAGAAAAAGTTTTTCTAATTCATGGACCTCCTCTTTAAATCTTTCTCTTACTCTTTATGGGCCCACGGAGTTTTTGGGCCCTCCCACATAACAAGGTGTACGGGGTTGTTAGTTGTGCCTCTGGACCCTTACCATACATGGCAAATTAATTAATGGGAAAATATTCCCAAATCTCAAAACCATACCAATAAATATTATTTCTAGGGCCCCTAATAGTATATATATATATATATGTGTGTGTGTGTGTGTGTGTATTATATATATATATATATATTTTTACTGAAATGGGCTCATGACTCATTTTTGTTTTATTTATCTTTTGTGTTCTGTTTTGTTTATGCAATGTAGTGAACCTGTTTGATGCTTCATTTATAATTTCATGTTCGTATCTTATATGGACTAAGAAAATTTTGTCTTAAAATGGGCCTCCCTCGAACGGCGGGGAGCTTCCCTGCGAGGGCAGTTGCCCTCTCTGCCCCCTACTCACAAGATACGGCACTGGTTTTGATTTACGAACAGTTTCTCTCGTCTGTTTGTTACTCTTTACTTAAGAGCAGTTTTTGTCAAATGACGGACGGGCAGTTTTTGTCATAAGTTTAATGTACGAGTGCTTCTGTCTTAACTGTCTGTCTAACAAGAATAATGTAATGTAGCTCGACATTATACTATACTCGTACGAGATTGGGCTTTTAATCTAAAAATGTTTGTTTTAATCTTTCGGATAAGAAGCTCATTCTGCAAGGCAAGGATGATTTCTTCCAGGAAATTTTGTCCGAGGGAGTGAATAAAGATTACTGGCGTTTATTCTGGGCTAATTAAAGAAAACAGGTGGCTGAATTTTGCTGAAACATTAATTTCTATTTTCTCAATTTCAATTAGATACGTATTTACTTCATTATAACTTGAGTTACCCACAGAGAAGACGACATAGAATTTTCGAGATGGGCAGAACTCTTTCCAAAAGTAGGCACTTTACAGACAGGAAACTTCACTTTTCACGTCACTTTTTCTAGGCAAGACAATCTCAACTCTTGACTCTTAGAAAACCCCAATTACAACTTTAAGAATTTCAGATTTTTAGCATAACTTCATTGTTCCTTTTGGGATTAACGCTCAGTCTAAACACTATTTGAAAGTTGTTTTCAAGAGTAGGCAAGTACTGTGTCTAAACACATATCTTTTACAGTATTTTACATTACATACTATGAGAAACTGCAGTCGAATGAGTACTCTGGATTTCCTTGGCCAATTCTCAGGGTATGGTTGTCTAGTTGCAATCTCAATCTGTCTTTTACATATATATATATATATATATATATATATATATATATATATATATATATATATATATATATATATATATATATATATATAACCGAACTGATTTTAAAAACGAAACCGGTTTGATAAAAGAAATCGAACCAGTATTGAGAAACCGTTTCAAAAACCGGTTTCGTTCCTTGCATAAACCGGTAAACCTTTTTGTATCCACCACTAAAAAATAGTATTATTTAAAAATAATAGTAATTAGAATATTCATGATTTTATGTTGATATGAATTGAAAAAATACATATTAATTTCTTTTTAATAATTTAATACTATCAAGTATATTTTGTGATAACTTCTTTATAAGCTATTTGAATTTCTGTAGCTTTTACATTATTAAACTATATAATATATTATTTATATCATCTATACTGGATTCAAATCCTCAAGTATATTGTTTAATACACTATTCATTAATTTTTTTACTGTATTATTAAAACTAGTGTTTAATCTAAGATGTTCACTAGGTCATTGTCGAGCACAATAGTTTGAGAAACGCTGACTTAATTCATTTAGATACAAAATATCCAGGAACCGAGAACACGTATACGACAGAGTTTACTGTATAAGATCATTTATGAACAACTTATGAGTCATATACTGTCTGCCTAGAAATGTAGATTCTTCGTAAGCAATGCTGATATTTTCGCACTGCACGTCCTCCCATTCCATCCCACATCCCCACCTTCAAATGAGGTTGTTAGTTTACCTTTCCATGCGCTTGTTCAAATCTCCCAACGAAAGACGTATAATTATATAAAAGCAAAGAGCATAATATACATGTCAATACATTGGTCTGGTTGGCCAGCCAATGTGTCAATCTGTCAAGATGATGATGATTGATGTTGGAGGGGGGTTGCGGTGTGTGCTGAACGGCAGCAGCCACTGATGTACATCCACAAATAAATTGAGTCCTCCGGAATGTTGTGCTTAAGATAGAGGAAGATGATTGCAGCGTTACAAACTAAACTGTCAGATTTTGTTGGGTGTTGACGATATATATATTTTATAGCCCATGAAATTTAGGATCTACATACTAGAAGAGAGAAAGCTGTTAATGGGTTCTTCGTATTTGCGGTCATACATTTCAACAAGTTGTACGAAATTTTAAACTTTAGTTTGCGAGGAAATTCTCAGAAAGAGAGTTGTTATTTTCCCTCTACATCTCCAATTAGGGAGGGCCAAAATATCCAGAGAAACATATGTAACCTAGCTGTTCTTTGTTGACGTTTACTGATCCTTTACAGCTGAGACTATGGGAGATGTAGACCTATAGTTTAAGCTGGAATTCAAACCGCTGTAATGCGTTCAATTCTCACGTATTTAGAATCGATCCCAGGGCCATGTACACAAAAGATGCGCTCGCTACCTAATAAACCAGCGGGGCAGGTTATGTATCTTAACCATCTGTACTTCTGAAGATACGTAATATACAGATGATAAATATCTGATTACAGATATCTGTCATTAAATAAGACATATACCTATAATTTGATACATACATCTTATAAGGATCCAATGCTCGTAGAATTCATCAAACACCCGGCATCAGTTATCTTTACAATATCATTCATCCTAAATATATTAGGTGACTCGTATAAAGCAATCACAATCAATCAATCATATAAACTCTTTATATTGATATGTCATTTTAAACTCTATATGGATATTGTCTTAAGGAATGTATTGTAAGGACTCAATCTGTCATCCAAAATCCACTATACAACTAGGTTTTCCAGCTGCTTCCTTATCTTTTGTGCGGTTATTGTAAATCGAAAAACGTAATTTTTTAACCTGATAACTAACTAAATTAACTAACTCTATGGCCTATGAAACCCGGAGGTTCAAAGCCGCGTTCACAAAAGCTCTCCACTGACTTCTATCCTTAGCCAACTGGCAGCGTCTATTTGTATTTCTATTTCTGCGAGATTAATCTTAATGTTGTTCTCCCATCTGCGCCTAGATCTTTTTAATTGTCGTTTTTCGATTGGTCTTCCAGTTCAGACTTTGAAAGCGTTCCTACTTTCTTCCATTCTGGCTACATGACCTGCCCACCTGAGCCTTCTAGAGTTGATGACCCTAACAATGTTCGGTAAACCGTATACATTATGTAGTTCCTAGTTATGAAGTTTCCGCCATTCCCCATTCCCGTTCCTCTTCAGTCCAAATATTCATCTCGGTATCTTGTTCTCAAATGCTTTCAGTCTATGTTCTTCCCTCAGAGTAAGCGACCATGTTTTGCAACCATATAGAACAACAGGCATGATTATTGTTTTATGTATTTTAAGCTTCAAATTCCTCATCATCATTCGATAGAAGAGATTTTGAACTGAATAATTACACGAATTTCCTGCTTTTAGTGGTCATTTAATTTCTTCGTGAATATGGTTTTCGTCTGTTAATATTAATCCTAGATATTTGAAAGTATTCACTTTATCAAAAGTATTATTTGACATTTTAACGTACCCATAATTTGTCGCATCCCGACGAACTTCCACGTATTTGTTTTTCTCTGCATTTACTTCTAAACTCATGTCCCTGCAAGCGTTTAATATGATCTCTGCATTTCTTTCTATTGTTCTCCTGTCATCCCCCTATTAAATAATTATTGAACCCGATAAAAGAATTTTAAAATATGAAGGATGTACGAAGGTTAATCAATTAATGTTTACTCAAAGAAGTTTCATTTGTTCACATTTCTTAAGCAATACACCATAATATTTTTTATTCATTCAATCGTAGAAAGATTCAATTGTAGATTTATTTTGTGAAAGAAACATAATTTAAATTTGTTGGTGCTGTTTAGGAGTTATTTTCAATTCAACAATCAATTACAATTAAGAAGAAAATTTTTAAGTTGAATCCTTAAGGTTTTATTTGTTTACGTTTTAAAATGTAAGATAAGCTTTATTTGTGGCAGATATTCTCAACTTTTACTAATCATTTTCGAAATTAGGGGGAAATAAAATTTAGCACACACACACACAGTAGCTTCCAAAATAAAATGAACTGAAATATTTAAGTTTAACGTCCGACGCTTATGTCGGCTAGGCTAAAGGAGATAGTAATGATGAGAAATGAATGAAATGGTTGATGAAGAAAGTGGGAGAAACGGAAGAACCAAGAGAAAACCCTGCACACGGTGTTTGTCCACCACAAAGTCCATTTACAGTAGCTTCCAGTACTTCAGACATTTAAATACCATAGTTCTGTTTTGAATCATCACATAGTTTTTCAAAATAGGTATCAATAGAAAAGGATGAAGTAAAATGTTGAATATAAAGAAAATAATTTAGTAACTTAAAAGTAACATTTTTGTTTTTAACTTAAAAACTGGCTGTATTTTGTGCTATTATTTGCACAATACGAGAATTTCCGCCTCCACTTATCGATAATATATTAAACTAGTGCCTTGAATTTTAATCGTTAGCTTTTATTTTCTCGATTACTGAGCAAAGTATGTCTATAAAATAACATAGGCAAAAGAGGAAATGTGGGCTCTTGTTTTGCCTAATTAATCCAAAATATTTAAATTAGGTTTTATAAGACTCAGAAAAGATAAAGACGAAATTTATTTCTCTACAGAGAATGAGACACATGTCGTCTTTACTAATACATCACACATTATCATTCATATCTTAGATTCTGATTGCTACCTTTCTAGAGATTAAAAAATTGATTGAATAGTTAGGTGACAATTCAACTTAGAATTCCAACTTGTAATCCAAAACTCAGGTAGCAAATAAAAGTATGAACTACGCAATACTTCAAAGATAATTCCATTGTGCACGTAATTCTAGTTCTATTCCATCTTTAATATATTCAAGAATTCTAGGACTAAACTTTAACATCCAAAACCAAGTGAATGTTGGTAGACAGTTTTTGCGTTCTCCAAAACACACTTTATAAGTCTTGAAAACGAAGAATCTAGTACGTTTACAGCTAGTTTCACATTTAAAACATGGCATGCATTTATTCATCTAATAACTGGTGTAAAATTACAGGAATTGTATAAAGAAAGTGTTTTCTTGTTCTATATTAATTGTTTTTGACTAGACAACTTAGATTTAACGAAATCAAAGAAGGAGATATCCTGTCTAGATTCTCGGAAATTTTGAACTGAAACACTTAATTGGAAAATTAAAAGTGATAGGAATTGTTGCAGTGTAAAAACCTTATAGACAAGGAAATATATTGTGGGTTCACATACTTCACTATCCGCTGCTTTGATGTTCTCCAGTTCCGTTAAGTCTATTACTTCAAAATTTTCTATCGGGAACAAATGGCAGAATCATGTGATACATATTTTGAGGTCGTAATTTGTATATAAAATTTTCAATCAAAAAAGTTTTCAATATCTGTTACAGGTAACACAACTGCATGAAGGACCATGTATGATCTGGTGGAGTGTTTGCAAAATTGATTTCACGGAAGGTTTTCATTGTAAATTCTACCTACGAAATGAGTGTCCTATTACTCTTGTCGTTCCACAAATTTAAAGTGATTTGAAAAATGACGAACATTAAGACAGCAGATGGTGTCAGTGTATAGCTCCTTCACATCGCAACCTATAGGCCTAGATTCGAATCTGATGGTCTAACTGAGTTTTCTCATGATTTTCGTCAGCTCCATCGGGTAAATATCAGGATATCTTCAAATATAGACCTACCTTACAGTTTTTTTTTTGAAAATCCTTTTTCATAACCGTTTTTGATGGTAATACGATTGTAATTTGGTTTCGAGGTTGTAACATAAGTTTGTTAAAAAAAACTTCACAGGTTTATTATTTCTATGTTCATGCTAAGTAAATGACAATGGACGAGTTAGTAGAATGGAGAATAGGACGAAACAGATAAACTCCAAGGAAATACTAACATTACGCTTACCCCCAAGTTCATGCAACATTTGACAAAATTAAGGATTTTTTTTTACGTAAATGAGAACGTTCTATCATACATACTCTTTACAATTATATCGAATGTAATGATTTTCTGTAGAATAAATTATTTATTTTATTCTTTATAATGTTTCTTATGCAAGAACAGGTAAGGATGCAATTTCTAGTTAATAAAATGACTAGGAAAAGTACTAAAATACTCTTTACCCATTTTCAGAAGTAAGAATCCTTGAATTTGAAATGAAATTCTCAACCTTTTTATGTCCCACGATCGTGTTTTGTAGGCTAAATTTAGCTCATTGGTTGATTTGGAGCTTAGCATTTCATTCAGCACTGAGGCTATATTGGACGTAGACATACGGCTTAAGTAGAATTTGAATCATATCAGTTCCTTATCTGGATGGAGCCCGGTGTGCTGAACTAATTCTTGTAAACTAAAGGAAACAAACTGCTAAAGAAAGTGTAAAGTTATGAAGGAATAGGTAGAATTAGAAGAGAGAAAGAGGAAAACTTCGAGAAAATTCAGAAACTTCGAGTTGCTCACTTCACATAGAATCAAGCCAGGAACTTCAGATCAGAGGTGAGAGCTCTACCATTGAGTTTCTTAAGTTTTGTTAATTATACACTATTGTATTCTGCAAAAATGGTTAATGCAATTATATGTTAAATTTATTTATTAAATAAATAACAAAACCAGACTAAATTAAGTGTTCTGAAACTTTATCAAGCTTTTCCCATCATTACTACATATATAAGATCAAACAAATGATAATCCACACTAGATTATAATGAACTGGAAATATGGGGGGAAAGAGTTGCTTGCGCTATAAATACATTTTTATAACTTCCGTGATCAATTGATTAAAATTAAGCTAACAATAAAAAACTTGTTTGGCATAAAAATATTAAGCAGTTAAATGTTCGCGCCAGCTTTGATTTTAGTACATTGGTTTATATGGATTAGTATTGAAACGAAGTACAAACGATTGAAATTGTTTCCGAAGAATTGCGTGATGGTGGGGGGACCAGGACTACGCACGCTTAGTATTGTTGGCGTTGGAAGTAGAGAATATTATCATGGTGTTCTAATATCAATCATGCTTATTCTAATTACGATATGTGACTAGAAAATATCAATTAAAAATGTTTTATTATTTGGGAATTAGTTGAAGCCTGATCCTAAACAGTAAACTATTTCAAAAGTTTACCACCAGCAAACGTGTCAACTTTAAGCTAAAGCTTCAGTTTATTGGCCTTTCTTCTACTGAAATAATACGTCCAAAGATATAAAAGGTCAAGTAGGCTGTTTCCATATACGCAAAGCTCAAAATGCGTAAGTGTAATATTTCGGAAACTATACTTTGGTACTATACAATAGAAAGGAAAACGTTCGAAATTTAAAAAGTTACGTTATACGAAAAGTTAAGAAACCCATTCTTCATTTCCCACTAGAAATTATATGACGTAAAGTGTTATAACAGTAATAAATAAATACTAAAAATGGTCTATCCACCGACATCCAGATATCGCTGCACTCGTGTGACTGTGTTTTTAATAACACGTCCTAATTTTTGAGTGGAGATATTTTCAATCACAATTGAATTTATTCTTTCAGTTTGTTAGCGTTAGTTTTTCTTCAAAGGTTCCCATAGACAAATATCGGAGGAGAATGCGTCCGGTCCGGAGGTGATCAAGAAGCCCATAAACCTTTGCTGATATATTTTAGTTGATGTGCCTGGTCGCATTAATTTGTTGAAACATGGCGTATTCATTTTCAATTCATAATTGTATCTAATCAATTAAAATTCATCCAGATATCATGTGTTGTTGATTGACTTAGTGAATAGGATCAATATCACGCATTTCTAACAGAACACATAACATCCTATTATCTTCTTTAAGCTATAGGATTTCCATGCACTATAGTGGGCTACAGTGTAACGTGGAATCAAAATAATTATACTGATATTGGTAGTCGAAACCCATTCTTGAACATGAAAGGAAGAAACAATAACCACTTAGCACGAGGAAATCCAAAATTAACTTTGAGTCTTACGTCCCGAATACTAATGGGTCTTTCACCATAGTAGATGAGGTCACAGCATTAGTAATCCGGAAATCATCGGCAGTAAATCTAGTGATAATTCGCATCTTGGGTTTCTGTGGTTTACGTCTATTAAAAGTGTCAATTCTTAAACTCTCTCGTCTACAGATAACTTGGTTGAATATAACAGTATTCGAATGTTGAATAGACATAAATTTTGTGAGATATTAAAGTTAAAATAGTGTAAGCTGGAAACTCTGTCAAGATTGGATTGTAAAGTAACTGAAGAAGACGACAGAAGAGATAAAAGATGGATTCTCAGCGCTTTTGGGTCCATCTTTGCAAACTCTTTGACTAATCTTCTGTTTCTCGTTCTGACAGGTTGAAGGTGAACCCACGTGTTGCGCGTGATGGCTGTTCCAGAGCAGAGCAAGGCAAAGTGTACACAATCTCTTTCTCTCTTTGATGGTGTACGCTGTACAAAGATTGTACTCAAGAAGAAAACAAACAGGAACCCCCAAAGAACAACCTTGTGCGAAGAAAAGAAATGATGAATTAGACTGCCTCATCTGTTTTAACCTTCACCAAAAAGTAAAAAATAAATAATAAAAAAGGGGGAAAAGAATTAGCTCGACTCTCCTGTTATGTCTGATGGCACCCAATGGCCATGAAGAAGTCTCCTTTTTTGTTTGTTCTATCTGGGTGCTATCAAGGAGCACTTAAAGCCAATAATGAAAGTCTTTGATTGTTGTCTGTTGCCTAGTCTAGTTTTGTATATGACTAATCGTCAGGTTATGCGAGTAAGTGCAGAAATGTTAAAAACATCTTCCTACCTTTTCGTCTTCTTTCTATGTACAGTATATTTTTTTTATTTTTTTAATGATGGAGGTCATAAAGAATAGTGAAAAACAACAAAGTTGATAAA
Source organism: Thermobia domestica (assembly GCF_964235325.1). NCBI lineage: Eukaryota > Metazoa > Arthropoda > Insecta > Zygentoma > Lepismatidae > Thermobia > Thermobia domestica. The sequence continues at coordinate 81,943 of NW_027656219.1, read as the reverse complement.
TAATGAGATGAAAAAGAAATAAAAACAACTAAGGTCATATTTGGAATATTATCTTCTTCAGTCCTTTCTCTACTATTATTATTAAACAAGGGAAAGTGATATACATGGTTCCGGTAGAAATACTATTTATGTGGGCATGTAACAATCAGACCAGTAATTCCTACATTTACAAGTGGTTAGCACTGTTGTCTTTGGTATTTGTAGTTCTGAGTTTGCTTCCCAGCAGCAACAAAACCTTTATAATAGCATTGAAAATGTTCATCTGTGGTCAAATTAAAACACGCATAGTATTCATCTCGTAGTCTTGAGTTAGATTCTCAATGGAATACAAAAGCTCAGTGGAAGTATTTATAAAAGAAAATGCCGCTATTTAGGACGCAGTGAACTTCGGTCCAGAAAGCAAGAAATAATCATGCTGGAAACAATGGCGTGTGAACATTTGACACATAGAACATTTGACACCGCCTTTAATTGCTTTACAGGTCATTTCTTGATGCCCTTCCTCCATTCAGGAAGTGTTGTTGACAAATCGTAATTTTCAAGTCCAGAATGTTCCTCTTCCTCCACTTATAAATAATCTATACTACAATTTATTGTTTCTCTTAATAGTTGTTTTCATTTAATAAGAAATAAAATGTTTTCTAAACGTATGTGTGTGGCAATTATACACAAAACACCCACCTATAGTATATTACTAATATGACATTATACTACCAGTCACCATGTCAGATAGTTGATCTAACCGCTGCTATCTTAACAATTTATTCCAAAATACGACGGAGTTCAAGTACCACTAGTCGTGTGTCAAATTTAACAAAACAAGGGTAATAACACAGAGTCATTGAGTTGAATTAACACAGACACATAAACTTGTATACCTTTTTTCTTGCAAATGTTTAGTGTGATTCTTAATTTGATACAGTAATCAATTAGAAATTTGAACAAGCAATTGTAATGGTTCGTTATTTTTCTCCACATTCTGAGAATATTTTACATGAGAATGAACATGGTAAACAAAGTTGAATTCACTATACGAAAATTAGTTTCAGATATAGTCTTACTAGCTAAACTTTTCCGCAAAACTATAATAAAGAAAATATCATGTAACCTATATCGTCTGTTAAATTGTATTAATCGAAACCCATGATTATTAGTACAATCACATATCTTGCAAATTTGTTAATTTAGACATGTGTTATGTTCTGTTTTAAAATTACTTAATTAGTATTATTACAGTTTGTTTTACTTTGAAGAAGCCTGCATATACTTTCATTTCTTTTTAGAATACTTAATGGTTTAATAAAAGAAATATATTCCTAAAATCTGTTTAGACTCATCGAATAACTAAGTAAATATTATTGTGTATTTTCAATGTGTGTACGAAAATGAGAAATGTCTACTCCAATAATTCCATTGACATTTCCAAATGACAAATTTAATTTGAAATCTGGATTCATAATTGCCAGGTTGTCGTAATTGCCATCGTACATTTACAGAGTAACATTTGAAAAGTACAAATACACGTGAAGCTTGTGTTTCTTCAATAAAACCCTCGTACAATACTTGTTTCAACGGTTTTGTACCAAATTCCTGCTAACAATATTAAGGAAAGAGTATAATTAAAAAATACATAAACATATACCTTGTGTAGGCTTGATAATATCTCCATTAAATTCAGGTATTTTCTACGTAATATGCAAATTGCGGAGATATCGTAGGAAGAATTCCTGAGATTAAAATTCAATATATTTCTAGAATCTTTTACCAAAACTGATTTCTAGTTTGCCCTGTTCATCAGTTTCAATGTTAACAGAACAATATCCGGGCATTCATACCAAGTTCTTTCCTGTGATTTACAAGAAGTTTTATGTAACAACATCAATGAAACAGATCCATACATAATACGAGGGTAACCCAAAAGAAGGTATTCTTTTCTTGTTTTTTTAAAGCAACACAAAGAAATTTATATTTTCAATAACGTTTAGATCATTTTAAAGCCTCTACACTTAGCTATATGTCTACAGAATTTCATTTCGGTCAATGCATTTTTGTGTGCCTTGTGACAGTTCTTGTATGTCCAAGTTATATCAACTCGCCATCATGTGTTGAAAGAAGCATTGAACCTCCTCTCTCATTAAGTCGTCGTTGCTGAAGCATACTGCGGCCAAATGTTCTCTTAACTTAGGAAACAGGTGCTAGTCATTGGTCAACCTTCGTGACTGTATTGTCGGAAATTAACCGGAGCTGGGAGTTCTTTCTTCGTCGTGAATTTCAGTGTAACCAGCTGTAAACTCCCTACACCACTTGCATGCAGACTTTTGACAACTCACCCTACATGTCAGCAAATTTGCAATGAATTTCAATCAGTTTAACGTCTTTTGCGTTCCAACCCCGAATAGCCACTAGACTTTGCACTTAGTGCTAGTGCAAAGCGGAACCTTCACTACAAATGGCTGCCAAGAAAAAGTGAATGTCAACAATGAGGTGCGCGAAGGCTTATTTGGGAATGAGTGAAATAATAAACACAACAGTGTTGCCAACGGTCGAATGAAAAGTTTCCCGTTGTACCTACACTTTCTAGAGCTTACTTTTTGGATTACCCTCGTAAATATTGTTATTGTTAGATGAAAGGTTAAACAATCACGTAATCCATTCTTTCAAATTTTATAAAAGTTTGGTTCAACATTTATAGTAGATTTGTTTAGATTTCACGGTGAAATTCAGATAAAAGGACAAAATTTATTATGATAAAATTATAAAACAACACTTAATTTAACTAAAGTTTCTGATTCATGGTCGTGGTGAGCACCACAAAATTAAAATTGGGTTTCTGTGCAATTTCGTTTTTGTACTTGTCTGATTATTGACGCAGAACAAAGTTAATAGTTAATAGTAAGTTTCCCATGCATGTAAGTAGTACGAACTTAAATATTTTGAACAAGTGATTCTTTAATGGACGCATTATAGACACTCATGTATGCAGGGCATGATTTAGGGGGTGCACCGATGCAAGTACATCCCCTTCTTTTACACTATCTAAAATGAGAAGCTAGCAGTGAAACTAGCAGCGCTTTCCAAAACTTTCTGCCTTCATGTTTCCGTTTGGGGTTTAAAAGTAAGCAGAACTTTGCAAAAGCAATAGTTTAAGTCTATTTTCTGAAGATTGAAGCAAAAGGATTTACCAAGCAAAACAATATTCCTTATTCACCACAGATGTCTAGTCATTAAGAAAAATCAAATTTAATTCAAATGTATTAGTAGTTACTGGCGCTACCCCCCCCCTTAGAAAATCCTTTATCCGACTTGCATGTATGTATATAAGTTTCTTTGAAATACGTACAGAAATCTATATACATACATAATATAGGTATCCAATCGGCTCCTGGTGTCATCTGCATAATAACTAACTGATATTTCACAGGTTAATCAAATCGGAAATTTGTAATACACCTAAAGGAATAAGCTATTGAAATGGTTGACATCAAGTATAAAAACCGGATTTCTGCATTCTGCTTGCTACAGGCTGAACCTTCTAGATCACGCTATTACTCAGCAAATAAGGCTTCAGAAAGAAGTTTTGATAACAGGAATGGAAATAATTTCTAAAAAAAAATCATGTATGACAGTCACGTGTCAGGGTTTCTTCCTTGAAGCACTATTTCTGATCCATTCAGCTCTAGAGATTTGAACGAGTGGTATGAAGAAGTGCCAACAGCACGAATCGTGTTTCCGATCCTTCTTTGTTTGCGATTCCAACCGTCACTTTTAAGGGTCCACTTGGAGAATATTTGCACAAGACTTGTCTTCTTTCCTCTTCTATGAAGTAAGAACAAGGAAAAAAGTGAACGAAGAAAGAGCAAAAAAGAATGAAATATAAAAAATCAACTTATTCATGGCTTCCTAAGATGTCCTCAAACATGCCTCTGAATAAAGATCCGACATGAATGAATTGCTAAAGAAGGTTTATACAGTTTGTTCTTCTTCAGCTTTCTTGCTAGTTCAACAACAATGAAGAAAAGGAAAATAACTTTTTATGTTTCTAAACTATACCATAATAATCCAGTTAAAGTTGATTGCGGAATTACTGCCAAATTTTGAATGTGTATATATGTGTAGTGGTACAAGTAGTAAAGTGTTAAAATTGTGCAGTTTTCTAGTATTTACAGTGAATATTCTTTTTTTCCTTTCATCAACAATAAAAAATATAAATAGAATTAAGGATCTTAATTATTTCATTGTCATTATTAGGTAATTTTGAAGGTTAACAATATAGTGAGATCAAGAACTACGAAGTATTCAGTAGTAATTTTTGAACATAATATGTAAGGCCAGCGAATACGTTAGCTTTGGAGGCGACGTTAACTACATTCTGAGTAATAGTGAGTTTTATGTCGTATTTTGATCTTGAATCTACCCTGCAATCCTGAATATTTTAAATATTGCGTATTAGCTAACCTTGCGTTTTATTGGTGTCCTGTTTATGTGATTATATCGACATCGACAAGAGATATAATATAGTTTACGTAAATATTGCACATAAAGAATGTAATTTTCTTTTCTCTAAAACTGTTTAAGGCAATTTCACAGTCGTAGAGGTTTTGCTAAGAACCAATAAGATAAACCAAAAGTAATTACTATATCTTGTATTTAAGAAAAATGATGATATATGGCTCAGGAAAATATTACTTAATTATGAAAAACAAAATCAGAAACTGATTAATTTAATCGGAACATCTGAAAAGAATGCAACGTACCAGTTCAATATAAAATTGGACAACCTTTCGCCTTTAGAACAGATTAGATGTGGTGTTGAGTGGAGTGATAGAAGTCGTGAATGGTAGCAAGTGGGACATTACACTATTTTACGTGCAGTGCATCACTCAGTTCCGTGATAGAAAAAGGAGACGAAAACCTGCACCCGAATCGTCTTCAAAACGGACATATTACTCCTCGCATAGTACGGAACTTGCCCTGACACACACACTCTAAAAACGATATTGCTATATTCAACCCTAATTATGGTAGAGTGTAACTATACAGTATTGTTAATATAGCGCCAGCAAGAATTAATTATGACTCGGAGTACAATATTATATTGTTAAAAATCTCTAGCTGGGTCGACAAGAATTATGGTTGTCCTAGACATATTTATGACATTAACAACTATGCCAATTATTGCACTTGCAACTATACAGCTGCTATATATTTGGAAATACCATATAGAATGGTTGTTGAGACCATCACAAGAATTATTATGGCTGTACCAACAATAGAAGACATGTTGCTTTAACCATACTCAAAATGTTAAAATGGCTACTGTAACGTATGCATTTGCTATTGTAACGATCTATTTGATGTGGTGCTTACCATAAGCTTAGAACTCAAAAAGTGTCTGTAGGCTGGTATTGTCCCTTCCAACACACTGTAATGCTGCAAGAACAAGCAAAAAAAAAAAAAAAAAAAAAAAAAAAAAAAACAGTGCGACAACACCTCTGAGATTATTGTTACTTATAAAATTGCTCATTCTATTCATTTGTTGTATGGATTTTTTTCGGCGTCCCGTTTAAAGGATTATGCCCTTTCTTCGGGTAAGTGTTGCAATGTAGATCTATTGTCTTTATGGAAACGTAGATGGTCTAAGGGTTGTCAGGTTTATTATTTCTTTATTCATCACATTAATATTAAACATTACATGGATTGAAATGATTTCAAGAAAAAAATAAAAGAATATATATATATATATATATATATATATATATATATATATATATATATATATATATATATATATATATATATATATATATATATATATATAACACAAGCCGTAATAGATTAATGGCTAGAAGTGTTCATTGCCAGTTATTACATAAATGCATCAGTAGCTACTTGAATGGTTTTATTAAGAGATTGTACGGTGCTGCCAGTTGTGAAAAAGCAGTGTCGTCAGCAAACTGAAATATTGTGGTGTTATTAGGAACAACAAGATCAGCGACGTACAGTAAGTATAATAAAGGAGATAAAGATGAGCCTTGTGGTACACCAGATTGCAATAAGATAGGATGAGATAGCGTTCCATTGATTGAGATATAAGCTAGTCGACCTATTAGGAAGGAGTGTATGAAGCGGATGTACGAAGTTGGCAGGAGGTAGTTAGGAAGTTTATATAATAAGCCAGGGTGCCAAACTTTGTCAAAAGCCTTTTTCAAATCAAATGTTAAAGGCAAGAAGGAAAACCTGTATTATATTGATTATAAATAGCTGTGGCGAGACGGAATAATTGATTTTGAGTACTAAAATTTGGTCGAAATCCAGCTTGGTGTATTGAAAGAAGATTGTTTGAGTGAAGATGGTCGTGCATGCGTCGGACAAGGGTTCTTTCCAAGATTTTGCAGAGACAACTAGTGAGGTGAATAGGACGATAGGATGTGACTTCTGATGGAGGTTTCTTTGGTTTAGGAAAGAGAAGCACCTTTGAGTATTTCCAGTCGAGTGGAAAATATCCAGTTCACAGAATAAAGGTATAGATTTTGCTAAGAAAGAGTAGCAAAGAGTGAGGCGCTTGCCTGATGAGTACATATGTAACAGAGTCAAATCCCGGTGCAGTTATGCGTTTACCTTTAAGTGTATTACTAATAGCTTCGGGGTGAATCGGCATGGTTAGAGGATTATTTGGTTCTTAATCATGATTAATAGATGGGCAAAAGGAAGTAGAAGCTGCATCGGTATGTCGATTTATAGTTGCTTGCAAGCGATCTGGTGTATTCTAACCAGGTAGAGGTGTAAATATATCTTGAAAATAGGAAGCAAAAATATTAGCCTTTTCTGCATCCGTAAGGACTGCTTGATGATTATGAACAATAGAGTAAGGCGTACGAGATACTCTACCGGTTAATTGATGGAACTTGCGCCAATATTTTGTAGGGTGTGTTTCATTAGCTAGTGAGTTGCAAGTGTCAATCCAGTGGCGTCTCTTAAACGCAACGATATAATTATGAGTGATCTTCAGGTATTGGCGATGAAGCCGAAGTGCTTCAAGCGTAGCGAGATATTCACGGAAAGCTCTTCGGGATGCTGAAATAAATGGTAAATATTGCGGAGGTAACTTAGGTTTGTGTAGCTAAACTTCGATTGTTGGAATGTAACGTTTTGCTGTGTCTTGAAGGGCTGTAGTAAGTGCAGTGATTGTGCGATCGAGTTCGTATTGCATACTAGGCATTGTGAGCGTAGTTACTGCAGTATCTAAATCGGTGCGATATTGTTCCCACTTTGCCCTTTGGTAGCAGTAGACCTTCTGAGGAAGAAGCTTCTGCTGAGTGTTGGGCGAACAATGAAATTCGACTTTGATGGGGACATGGTTGCTACCTATGGAGTCAAGTACAGATATATGAATAGACTGAGAGAGTGAAGATGAAGTTATGACTACATCATTAGTAGTGTGATTGATAGGACGTGTAGGTTTCGGTAAAGTATGAAATTCAGCTCGTGTTTCATTCCAAACAAAATCGAGAAAGTTGTCTTTGTCACGTTTGGAGCGGCTATGAAAATTGATGTCGGCCATGATAAACACACATGAAAGTTGGTATAAATTCTATATACCAACACACATGATTGATACATGAAAGTTGGTATCAATATAGCGGAAAAAATCATAGCTGAAAGCTCTGCTTGGACGATAGTAAATAGTAACAAAGGTAACTGTTTTGCCTCTAAAATAAATTATCGTGATGTTATGTTCAGGAAGGTGAAGAGCAGATGGGACAGTAACTGTACGATAAGGAAGACTACCGAATACCAATAGCTGTGCCTCCGTAAAGACGTGGTCCAGTTGGAGCGTGGTGTCGAAGTAAGTGATACTTCGGTATATAGCATGTTAAATATGGCGCAAGATAAGTTTCATTAAGGGCAAATGCGCCAATTTGTTCTTCCTGGACGAGCTGTAAAGAGCAGTTGGTGCGTCAACAGTGATCGTATGTTAAGGAAAAGTAAATTGTAACTCATAATAAAAGTCAATATAAGTCCTAGGTAGAATTGTCCATATTAAACATAAACTTCAAGTGGTTGGATTTGAAAATGTACTGTCGGTCCGGAATAAGTTGCATGGAGTTGTAGATTAAACAACAGTTTGGCTGCGTGCATGATTTGAGTTAGAATATGGTTGCGAAGAAATGGTTGAGTTGAGTTGATTTTAGTTTAGCGTCCCTTTCAGCAGCGAGGCTATATGAGACGTGGACCTACTGATTAACGTGGAATCCGAACCACATGAGCTCCCGCCGGGAATCGAACCCGGGTCTCCCACGCCAAAGGCGCGTACGCTAACCGCTTAGCCACGAAGGAGCTCTGCGAAGAAATGGATGGAACTTCTGTAGAGAAATAGTGAGATACCGGAGTAGATCTACGACAGTAACTGGATGGTGTAACGAATTTGCTGGTGGAGTTGGTTCATCGACCGAACGTATTGGAACAACTAGTTCAGGCTTAGCTGGATCAGGCTGAGGCTTAGCTTTACATTTATAGCTGTACGTTGGGTGACGTTCAGAACAGAGATCACAGTGTGGGGGTTCTTGTAGGTTTCGACAGTTTTTGGTAGAATGTTTGCGAGAACAATAACCACATTTGATGTTGTTTGTGCATTCAGCTGTCGAGTGTGAATTATACTGTTGGCATTTCTCTCATCGAACAGGCAGAGGTGCTGGCGTGCAAGATGGCTCAACCTTATATCGACGTCTATAGATATATGCGCCCTTGGATAGAAGTTGGTCAATTAGTTGTTGTTGATCAGTCAGCACTCGTACGAGATAAGTTGGCCCCTGGTCGTTCTTGATGATAATACAACGCTTTATAGGTAACCCTTCTTAGTGAAGTTCATCAAGAATTTCGTCATCAGTAAGATCAGGTTCTACACTACGAATAACTACGGACAACATAGGAGGTCGCCATGGTGGAGGAGGAGTTTTGCGTGTACTCGGTTGTAAAGTAGAAATCTTTGCTTTCGTCCCAAAAATTTCATAAGTTGCCTTGTTACGAACATGCGTGGCGAAATTTGGGTTACTGGATTTCAAAATGATATCTCGACGTGTCTTAGCAATTTCACGGATCTCAGGACGAGGGACGTACTTGACTAATTGCTGGAAGACAGCACGAACAGTGTCATACTTCTGATCATAGTCGGTTAGCAAAAAGTTGTACACGGGATCTGATTGGTATTGTTGTTGTTGACTATCGGCAGAAGGAGATGCCCAATCCATAGAATGGCTGGCAATGTGGGGGTAATTACTGTTTACCATTGGGAGTAATTCGTTGCTTCTTTGGGTCTAGGGATTGTTCGCCATCAGAGAAAGATTGAGAACGAATCCGATGTCCTTTAGTGATGCAATCAGCGTAGGTAGACGAAGGAGTAGTGTTACGGTCTGAACGAAGAATTCCCGTAACAATCCGTGGTTGTGTGTTTTGGCGACCGTTAGGCCCGATGTTGAGTGGTGGAGGTAGTAATCCTAAATCCTGACCGAGATTCGACCTAAATCAGCCCAGATGAAGATGAAGAAAATGAAAAAAAGATGTTAGATGAAGTTCAAAAAACAAGACACTCTCCGAAAGTGAAAACTTTCGTCAGACTCCTAAGTGTTGTAATTGTGCTATGCTCGCAAGTACGTATGCTATACTTGGTCCTCGCTGGCACAGTAATTGACACAAGAGAGGTTAGGTTTCTTGGCAAGGAATGTATAAAATTGCTATACTCCTTGTATCCATACCAGAAATATCTCAGAAGTAACAGTAATAATCTAAGTTGGTCGTAAGATTTTGTTATAAGCAAAGCTTTATGAGATATATATTTTTAGAAAGAATATACAACGGAAGATAAAACCTGTTATATTTCATGTAATTATGTTTCATGTAATTCTTTCTGAAAGAAATGTTATGAAGTGAACTTTTCGATAGCATTTGCAAGAGTAACAGTGCTGCCATGTCATGTGCTTATTTGTACTAGAAGCATGGCTTATAATAATATACTCATTTACAAGCCAGAAAATGCATAAACTTTCATAAATAAACTTTCCTTTACATTTCTCTATTAGTTCATTTAGAGTCCAAATTCTTAATAACTGCCTTGCTATTCCTTTGGACATATACACAATTGGTAAGACGCTTCCTTCTTGAAATTGCAAATGGCGTCTTTGTTCGTGTTTCACGTTGGTCAGCGCATGCGCGGCACGCAATGACTCATGCAACCATGTATATTGTTCACGCAACTATGTGTATTATGCGTGCAACTATAAAAGCAACAACAATATGGTATGTTTTATGTACTACAAGAGAATTTCCTCACATGATTCTGGTAACATAGGAGGTAATGTTAATATTGTTTATGTAACAAGAAATGTTTCCAACGGCCATACCGTGTTTAACTATATTTTTATGGTTCTCATAGCCCTACTTGTTTTTAGAGTGCAATCACCAGCAACCTGGCACTACTGTCTTCGGCTCAACGTTGCCAATTTAGGATGCTGATGTTTCTAACTTCAAATGTATCCGATAAATTGATAAGTATTTGTACAGTAAGTGTACATCCATGGTCAAAATCCACAGGTGTAGTGAACATTGAAACAGTACAAGATACTCCGTTTAAATCAGGGACCGATGAATCTCATTGTGCACCCTCCTGACAAATAACAAAGCAACACCCTTTAACACGTATTTTCTTATAATTCAACGTTGCCAATCCTAGTATGATAGTACCAGATTCAAGTGTTCTACCAGTTAAGAATTTCAGTTAGTGACAAAACAATCATATTTTCACTTGCTGAATCTTGAAAAACGTTATCGTGTGGTAACTTCCCTTAATGGTAAGAGCAATAAAAGCCACTAGAAGATGTTTGTAGAGTTTTGATAACTTTGATACTGCATAAAGAGTTAGAAAGAATGCCCATAAGTCATTCACAAAACTGAGTTGTTTTAAATTATCGTATCAAGTGTAACAGCTACGGAGATGTTCACTCGAGAAATTAAATTTCGTTCTTTCATTTTTATCTATTACCTTTCATTATCACTAGCTTGTTTATATCTCTAGTTGTGCATTGTGTTGTGATTATCATATTGTAAAATTAATAGTGCACGTACAGGTTCACTGTAAAGAAAAATAAACTTACCACGCCTGTTCCTAGCCTTTAAGCATAAGAATCATGAGTAAATAAGTAAAATTTATATATATATATATATATATATAATGAAATTATATATACAAGACGACATCGAAGTAAGGAGATGAAGCAAAGTATGTATGAGAAGCAAACTTTGTACGGTATTAGAAGATAATCATATAGTGCAAGCTATAAACTTTTCACGAGTTCTTGATATACTGTACGATCTAATGAGCATCCATTTAAAGACCTATCATACTTCGATCGAAGGACATTCGCGAAAGAACGTTCTAGAAACTATCAATTCATCTAATTACATCATACAATCTGACGTTACCCTCAGCTATATCACAATATACATTATGATATCAGACGAAGTTCTCTTTCTTGGTTGATGGTATCAGCGACAGCATCTCTTGGATAAATGTTAAACTATCATCTCGTTTATTTCTTACTGTTTAGGCTTGCTAATAATAATTGTTATAGTGTTGATTAAAAATAAGCAGTCAATGAGCTAAAGATCAAGGAAGCACATCAAAGCATCTTTATTAGAAATGTCAAGTTCTCTTTTCTTCTTCTTTCGTTTTTCTTACTTTCAAAGCCATTGTTTTCTTGTTCAATAGAAGTTATCTATTCGCTTAGATAAGACCTTCAATTGGCCTTTGATTGGAAGATGTGTCCATGACACATCCACTTAAGATAATGCGTCGTCTCATTCAAAATTTTTCTCTTCTTGGTATCACATTTTCTCACTAAATCACTAATTCATTCAATCTTTATATATATATTTCAATCCCACAGTGATTTTGCTACAAAATTTCTCTTAAAAGTTAATAAAAATTAAACTCTTATTTGCAAACAAGAAAAATTCCTGACTGGAAATTTATCAAAGCCAGGGGATTCTTGCCTATAAATGAGCACAAATCGGCAATAGATTGCACCTATTTCTTCCATCTTTCCAATTTTAATGAGTTTGGTTTACCAAAAACTACTTTATATGATATATTTAGTCTGTCTCTCCATTCCATTCAGATGACACAAAATATTAAGAACAACTTCATGGTTCACCATCAATTTTGGCCAGAATGAAGAAGGCCAAAAATCAGGAATTGAGTTCGTTGATGAACGTTTTTCATCCAGTTGACTCCGAAATATAGGCAATCAAAAATAGGTTTCTCGTGTATTCCGTATGGAAATAATTGTGAATACCATTCTTGCTTAGTAAACTACTTTATACGATTTATCCTTTTATTTTCAGATACGATTTATTAATTTTAAAGTACACTTCATTCAGTTTAAGGGAAAGTGCTACATTTAGGTCTAGATTTAATATTTTAAAGAAATAGTTTGTTAAGGAGTTTGGTTTACCATAAGCCAAATCAATTCCTTCACGTGATGTACATTGTGATATTGGCACTTGGTTTCAAAGAAGCGATAATACAATAATTTCGTCTAATTTGAGAAATGGGTGTTGAAATTTTAGCCTTTCAAATAACTCAATACAATGGAGGGAATTTTGTATAACGACTCTGTCTGTTGTCAACGTCATCATAGACATTCTGCCTTATTGGCAGGTTACTTGCTGGAACTGAAAAGCTTCCATGCATCACGGTCTTCTAGAAACATTTTCGTCTTCACGTACGATTTTTCTGTTTTGACATTGTCCAATAATTCTAGTCTACTTCGCCCCTTCCTCTTTTCCTACCACCATACCCTCTACAACGTCCCTTATGATACAGTTTCTTCTTAGCCAATGTTCCAATCAGTTTCTCTTCCTCTTCTTAATAATATCTAAAATTGTTTTTTTCTCACATCATTTCTAACACTCTCTCATTCGTTTTCCGCTCGACCCAACTAATTCTCTCCATTCTTCTCCATATTCACATTTCGAAAACTTCCGTTCATTTTCATCATTTTTGCGTAATATTCATGTTTCTGACCCATCCAGTACAATATTCACACGAAGCATTATATGAGCCTTTTTCTCTAATCTTTATTCAAAGTCGCACAAAATAGTATTTTCTCTCTCCTAAAGGCTTCTTTTGCCATTCCTATTCCTGCTTTTGTTTCATGTTCACAGTTCATATAATCACTAATAATACTATCCAGGTATCGAAAACTAGTCATCTGTCCTATTTCCTCTCCTCTTGCTTCTATATTTGACACCGATCTCTTCCAATCACCATGGCTTTTGTCTTTCCAACATTTATTTTCATTCCATGTTCTTCACAGCCCTTCCTGAAGTTTACTAACATCTTATTGATCTTTTCTTCAGATTCTACAACTAGCGCCATATTATCTGCAGTACACAATTAATTATTCTACCTTCTAGTGAAATGCCGTCTTCATTTTGTAGGTTGTTTTCATTATCTTTTCTAGATAGATATTAAATAATGTAGGTGAGGAACAGCATCCCTGTCGATGTTCTTTTCTTGCTGTCTATTGTAAGGAATAGTTTTTTTTTATTCAGTGGTAAAGCAACAATTAATTTCAGTAGTGTAGCCGAAATAATTTTGAATTTCATTACATGTACCTTTTTTGCAAAAGAGTAATTTTGTTTTTACTACTTGAAAACAAAGAACTAATTACAAGTCTCAAAAATTGGTCATCTTTTACTGTTGGGTAGCAACTTTACTAACATAAAATTAGTTAATATTAGTTTAATTCTTCCTTGCAGTGATAAATTTAAAATGAAATAAATAACTATGTTGAAAAATATGACTTGTATCTAATTTAAACACTATTATTCAGCTCAGGGTTGTAAACGCTCACTTTTGAAACTAGCTTGGCTCAGCTCAAACTCAGAGGGTAAAAAGTGAGTTAACTCAAGCTCAAAATCACTGTTTTTAAAAGGAGGGCGCTCAGCTCGCGCTAAATTTTTGTTTGAGCTAGCTCAACTTGACGCTCAACATAAGGAAAATTACAAATACAACTGTAAGATGATTTAATAACTAAAAATATTTATAATGGCGCATATTGAGAACGACCCAGCATATAAATGGATATTTTAGGTAAAATATATTACTCTACAAAGGAAACATTATAAATAAGAAAGAATGTTTAAGAAACTATCTTATACATGCGACAAATAGCAATAAGAAAGAAATAAAATAGATAATATAAACCTGACCACCATACATGACTCAATAAAGGAAGTATCCCACAAGTCATGTGTATGCCGACACTGAATATGCACTAGTCTGTTGCATTGTCTCTGTGACTACGAATAGTGCCCGCCCTGCACATTCGGCACCCTTCCAATGCAAGTCAGAGAACGGACGCGCTTATTCCAACATGATTACGCTAAAATTTTGAATTCATTTTGAGTAATAGTTGCATTTCAGAGTACTTATCAAGCAGTCTAGTGCTCGATTGTGACATGATACCGTTGGCGGTTCAAAAGAATTAATTATCTAGTCCATAACAACCCTGTCAACCTTATTATTCACTAGCAAAATTATTCACAGGCACCTCCCATCTATGGCTATCTTGCCATACGTTAAAACGAGCGCGCTCTAGTGAACTAGCTCAAAAAATGAGCGCACTCATTTAAAACCCTGATTCAGCTCATAACGTATGAAATATCCCACCATAAAGTTTTAAAATGACTACTAGAAGCATAATTGGCGCTGCAAAGTGTTTTTCTTTCAACCGCAGTAGTATATGGTAAAAGCGCGCTTGCATGACACTTATTTGAAGTTTGTTTGGAGTAACAAAATCTCAATCTCAATCACTGTATGGAGAAATTTAAAATAAAAAATGGTACACCGTTTCACGCTTAAGTTACACATATCTTTAGATACTGAAAAATTATGTATCTGCAAAAGTATTTTAATGTGTGAAATCAAGGCTATTGCCGTGGCTCACTTATTGATTACTCGAATTGCCTTAAAGGCTAAAGTTCATATTAATATAATATATTCATAAGGGAGGTTTATACTCGTAATTCTGTAGAAAGCTTCAAAGCAATTGATAACTTATTTACTAAAGATTACTGACAGTTAAGGGCGTACGCAGGGGGTGGATCCTGGAGTTTGATCTGCCGAAACCCAAAGTTTCTTGCAAATTTAGTCTAATTTATCCTCATATTGAATTTGGGCGCCCTAAAAACTTTGGACCTTTCAAAATAAATTCATGTCAAATAACACTGTTGATAGTAGCCACATTAAGATGACAGAAAGTGTAAGAAAGGCCACAAGTTGATTGTATGATTGCAAACAGAAATAAAATACGTTTAATGCAGCGTGCATTTTTTAATTCACGCTCCTCCCCCCCACACACAAAACATAACTCGGATTAGTACTCTAGGCAAGCACTCCACCCTGGATCAAATTCTTAACCAAACAAAGAGATCTCTCGTGGCAACATGGTTAACATATGCGTCTTTTGAGCGTGAGATCCAAGTTCGATTCTTGGTAAGAGCTCATGTGGTTCGGATCCCATGTTAAGCTGTAGATTCACGTCTCATATTGTCTTGTCACTGACACAGATGCTAGTCTCAAATTCAATCGTAACCAAATGTCTTAGCCAATTGAGCCCCAAAGTTGAATATATCCAAGTGCCATGGGTGCTTTAATGCATTGTTATATCTTGTTAAACGTTTTCAATTCACCAATTCTTGATTTAACTAAAGTAATCTGTCATTGGAGTCAAAAATATATTTTTAGGTTGGTTTGATATCTCTAACAATAATGATCTTTACATTACTTTCTTTCAAGTGAAAATGCAACCTTGTAACCTAATGTATAATTACAAATCACTCATTTATTTAAACTATATCCTGTACAGGAATAATTCTAAACAGTGATCATTTCAACGGGTAGTCCTGAGGGGAGTTTTGCCGCCGGAGCTAAGAAATTCCTTGGGATACTTCTCAGTTCGGGCTGAACCAGGATCACCAGTATTTTCGCGGTTCTAGTTTAATCTACTATTTATTTCGAGTTCTTCTTCGGTTGTAACCTGAAAACATCACTGATTCTATGTGCCAACAACAACAGCAACAACAATCTCAATTCTACTCCGAACGAGATTTGAACACAAAAAGCCTAATTAATGTTTTGAGAAATATAAATATAAATTTTTGTCTTCTAAATGACTATGCACTTGATAGTTAGTTTCACCAAAACCATGCATATTCGTTAATCAAATTTGTAGTTAAGGACAAGTTATGGTTCCTAATCAAATTTTCATTAATCCGTCCGTCAATCAAACCGGAAGAGTCTTTCCTTCATGAGCTCCCATCCGAAATGTATTTTCTTACGATTTATCTAGTTTGATTAACATGAATCAAGTACTTTTCTCGGTATTCGTAATAATTAAATTACAAGTAAGTGCAATACCTAGGTATAATTTGTATGTGTCATTTGCTCTTATTTCAATGACGTAAATCATTTTCTAAACAAAATATAATTAATATTTAGGAACGGAAGTATTGAAGAACACTTTTGGGAACTTTACTGTATAATAGAAATCATTATTATAAATTAAAAAGTGAGAGTAGCTCTCATCCCTCCCACAAATAGTTTTTTGGGGGGGATTTGCACATTAGGCTTAGAATATTCCTGACAATTAAAATATACGTTAAGTTGTGCTCTTTCAATGGATATTTCTTTTACTTAGTTCAAGCATGTATTTTTTAAAAGTTAATTTATAGATTAATTAATTAATTAATATTTCTCATAGACATAACACATTAACATATTTGGCTTAGACACTATTAAATATAGTTTATTTATTTCTTCATTTTACCAAGATTAACCGCATAATTGAAATTCAATCTGAAAAAAATAATTTAGTATGCAGATAGTAACATGTATCGTATGAGGTGTACAGAAGCATCTTTATATCATTTGACTGTGTTTATGTGGATAGGTAATTTAATAATTTGGTTCTGAGAAGACAATGAATTTGCATGTAGATTTCATTACTTGTTTGCGCACTATTACACTATGTTGTTTCATACACATGTTCTAAAGGGGATTATTTTATGATCATCCTATTGTATGACTTCTGTGCACATTGCATAAAACTCACACTTTCTATCCTAATTACTTTGTATTGGGGACTTCATTATGCAGTTCTAAATATGTAACCTAACATTAATGTGCAACAAATAAAGGATCAGAGAAATGAATTCTTTCTTCTCAAAATCAAGCTGAAGAAGAAAGGATAGGGAAACAATAATAAATACAAATTATAAACACTTGAAGAACTCAAGTAGATATTCTTTGTTTCTTAAAGATGCAATGTGGAACAGATTTGTAGATACAAAGGCTGCCCTTTCACCTTCTGATTTACCTTACATCATTAAAAAATGAAGTGCTCCTCCCTGTAAAAAGCAACTAAATTCTTTCTTGCGACACGGATACGAACCTTTTTATTTAATCTTGTTTTCTTTTTCTTGATTTAAATCTTCTTTTGTGAGTTGTTTGATAGAGGTTCATTACAAGCCATTTAAGAGAGGTGTCAATCGGCTGCGGATCGAATTCTTTTCATCTCTTAAAAGGTTTGGTCTTTTGTTTGGGCTCTGTTGCTAACATGAACTTTTATCTAACCTTTCTGAATGAATCTGTGTCTAGAACCTGGTAAAAAGAAGAAAAAAAGGACAAACCACTGGCACAGTTCTACTGTGATTGTAATATCGTTTGCCGGTAGCTTAAAATTATAACGGATATAGCACACCGTTACAAATGTAGGATGCATTTCAATTGCATCTAATCATTTTGAAGGTAGGCTGTGAATTCGAGTTGAACAATTGATCGAATTGGAAAGAAACACGTGCCTGTCTGTCTCATCTGTGAGAGTACATTAACAAATACTTTGCTACTTTGCTTCATTCAACTCTGAGCTGTAGAGCCAATGTTGATTCAAAGAGAGGTAGTGCTTATGCTGTGGATGGTAGGGATATATATATATGCAGCGGCGGATCCAGGATATGATCAAAGGAGGGGCTAAATCATTGTTTGCCGCTTCATCCAGTGTAAAGCTGGATTGAAGCCCATTTTATCCAGTGTAAATTCCAAGTTAGAAGTATAAGAAACCTACATTTAAAAGAAAAATCAGATAGAGAAATTAGCGTACAACATTCACTAAATAAAGAAAAATATCACTTGCAAACTCCGGTTGTTTATAGTATTCAATACATTTATAGTTCAATATATAAGTTTCTTTTATATTCTACCCGTATTTATTTTGGTTGACGTTTCAAAAGTACTGATCTGTGTTCATATGTGGAATGAATAAAGTTAACAAATTATAAAAACAATCCAAAATTTGAAATATATTAATGTCAAGCTTTAAATCGAGCATATTTTAGTTTCCACATTTTCAAAAAATTATCCAGATTTAATATAAGAGTGTTAGAATTTCAAATACTTATATTTAAAAAAAATAGAAACTGAAAAATAAGTCGGAAGTCATATGTTTACGAAATATTTCGTTTGAGTAAGTTTCTCTCTATGAAGCAAATCATAAATGTATTTCATACATCAAATACCAGGCCAGAACTCGGAGATTGAGCACTGTAGATAGGTACAACAGATATTTATCAATTTAATGAAAACTCTCATAGAGATTGTAAATAGCAGCAAGTGAATATTACACCATTCCACGTGCAGAGCATCACTTTGTTTCATAAAAAAAGATTGAGACTGAAATCTGCGCTGGCGTGTTTCCAATCCGAACCACAGATGTTCAATTATGTTCAAATCCTGGAACTGGGCAGGTTAAGGAAAGTTTCAACTTCATCCTGATGTTTCTCAAATCACGAAATAACAGTTTCAACTGTGTGAATGGGCACATTATTATTCTGAAATACGTGTCATTGATTCGAAATAACATCTAGATCGTAGGATACACGTATACCCTACAATAGCGACACAACACGGGCACTGATGCGACTGGTAAACATCAGCACAAGACACACTTAAACACAAGATATTGTGATCACATAATCGCAAAGCCACCGTCATATTTATCGGTTGGGCGGATGCATTTCGAATCACACGCTTCTTTCCGTGTTCACCATACACAAACACTGTCCGTGGTTCGAAATAAAGTAAATTATGACTTATCCGATCATATTACACGTTTCTAGTCATCATCGCTCCATGTTGCATATTCGGGACATCCTTGACGCCCATGCAACCTGATCCCTTATTTCCATGTCATGTAACGCACAACTAGTGATAAGCAAATGCAAGACCAATACCAAGACCCAGGTGGTCTTGGTCTTGATCTTGGTCTTACTCACCCAGTCTTGGTCTTGGTCTTGGTCTTGCTTGCAAGAGTCTTGCAAGTCTTACTTTTAAGAAATCTTATGCTTTTCATAGGTAAATTTTACTTTGGATATAAGTAATAATAAATTCTACAATGCGCCAATAGTAACGGAAATACAATGTGTGTTTCTAAATGTAATATAGTTTACCTTTGTACTTATGATGATAGTGTACAACATAGACGATTACTTTTTTAATGGGTGCCCACGCTTTTTTACTTATAATATAAATCACAAACTTTCATAATATTTTTATACTTTTTAACAGATCCAATACTGCACTGGTTCCCAAACTGAGGAGACTACCCCTGAGACGCATGAAAGAAAATCACACAGATTACTGAAATACCATGAATTGCAAAATCATTTTTACACTATAAAGGCGTCATATTTTTTCTTTCCAGCCGTTATTAATTAATCTTCGTATGGAACAAACTTCCAATTAAATATTGAGATTCTATTTTACTCATTCCAATATGTACACGTATTCTATGGGGCAGAAACATGGACATTACACAAAAGGATGAAAAAATGGCGGCTTTCGAAACGTGGGTATAGATAAAAAGAGGAAAGAATTAGCTGGATTCAAAGAAAAATAAATGAGGTATTAGAAATAGTAGCAGTAGGGGAGAGGGTATGATGGAAGGGAAGAGAGTGAGGGAACTGTAGTTGAAGGAGACTGTAAAAATGAAATGAAATCGTCCCACGGTCATGCTGGCTAGGCTAAAGGAGACGGTGAAGGAGACGGTAGTTGAAGGAAGGTATTAAAAAAGAAAATTGCTACGCCAAGACGAAGAAACTAGCTTCGAGGACCATCTACATCGAAGCTTCTTAGTTGCAGCAAGTGATTTGGCAATAATGGCAGAATAGTTATGATGATGGTATGTTTAGCAATATTGGCCAAAAAGAGAGAAAAAATTAAAATAATAATGACTATAGTCAAACCTCTTTGAATTTTAGAATAATTTGAGTGAAAACTGTAAACGACTCAACTGTCCATGTCTTTTGTGCAAACTCAAATTATATAAATGCTTTTGACCTATATTAGAAATACAAAATAACGACACCAAACTCCAAGTTATTTGAAATAACTGTACAAAATCATCTTACTTGTGAATATGGATCATTTATTGTTGTATAATGTTATATCGCTCAATCTTCGACGTGTCGTATACCTAAGGAGGCCAAAAGTTACATTGGTAAACAATTATTCAACGTATAAACATCCGCCCATGAAATCAAACTTCTCTAACATGCACTAAGGTTTTGTCAATGTCATGAAAATGTTGTTTCGATATTAATTTTATAAGCACATATTAAAAATTTCCAACGGATAGTTGAGCGTCGGAGATAAGGTCATACCCATGCAGTTGGCACCTATGGTGTACGGAATTAACGTTGTTCAATGCTATATTTCTCTTTAGTTTTCGAAGAAAAACACCACTAATATGTTTTGAAATTAAATGAAATATCTAGTTTAAGGTCCCACGTTCAGTGGTCGAAGTGAGACTTTATGCGGTGGTATGCCATACCGCCTCTGGTTTATCTTTGATGAAAGCACGACGGCTCTGAGTGACGTTCTGTTCGGCTGGACCTATCATTAAAGATTTTCTTCGGACAACTGTTCGCTGATGGGGTTTTTGTAGACCGTATCGACCGTGGATTTTTCCCTCGCGGTACAATCAACACACTTTCCACTTTCATCACGTTCACATCACGTGACCGAACGTCAATTTCTTTTTGAAAATCAGAGAGGTCATCAATTTTACATTATAACTATCTGCTCAGTTCACTGGATACTGCCGTTTTACTGCTCCTTATATAAAATTTATTGTAACATATTCACTATTAACAAACCAGGGCTGCGGTTGCCGCCTCACCGTTGCCAACTCATACATTTGGCGTGCTAAACATCAGGTGATAACATTACATTGAAAAGTATCTGCATATTCACCACCTGGGGTTATAGCATCCGAAATAAATGGAATTGGATAACCAGATATCTTTCAGTTTAATCATTAAATAATACGTAGGTAGCATAAATGGTTCAGCGTTGCTATTACTAGCATTCATAACTAATTTTGCTACTCCTTAATTCGTGAACAATAGCGTTCCGAAATTGATTCAATACCAAAAATCCTACAGCACAACTGCAATTCAAACCCGAAGTGGATCATTTCAAAGTCACAAATACTAAACATTGTCTACACTGTAACCAATAACCGTGAAAATAAGTGCCTCCTACCATAAAAAATATACGGTTTACCGTTTTTCTAAAATAATGGTAGGAGACCGTTTTCCTGTCAGATGCTTGTGTCGGGCATGCGCATTGGAGAGAAAAAGCACATGTTCGAAGCGAGGATTCATGGCGCGTAGGTTCGGATGTGTTGTGCTTTGTTTTGTTTCTTTCTTTTGTTTGTTTGTTTGTTTAGTGTGTGGTTTTCTGGTGTGATATATACGGTATTACAGTTGAAGATATCCTGGAAATTCAACATTAAGCAAGGTAATATATGGGAAAGCACCATGTTAATATTTGAACTTTGTTCGGTGACAAACAAAACTTTAGTTGGCTATCGTGGCAAGTAGATCGCTCCAAAGTGCAACGATTCGAAACCAAGAAGCTGCTGGATGTATAAAGTCTTATGATAATGTAGCCAACTACGAGTGGTTTGTGAAGCTAGAATTAGAATCACAATGTTGAAATACAAAAAAAAAAAAAAAGGAAAAATGTTTCGTAGTTTACCGTAACAGCATTACATAACTTGTGTTGCATCAACTGGAATTTTTCATGTTACAGAAACAAAAGTATACTGTCACTCATGTGTGCCCGAAGAAGGGGCAGGGGGTCGCTCCCCTAGCTAGTGAAAACGTATTAAATTTCTTAATACAAATAAAAAATATCAGGGTATATAGTAACCAGGGAGTTGAGTCCCCTAGAAAATTTTCATCGGGCTCCCATGCTGTCATTATTTTTTCTGGATAAATAAATTGTTAATTTGAAAAATATTTCTGTAAATGTTTTTATCTTTAATTTTGTTCTGAGTACCTATAATCTGTTCTGGTGTCTTGTTAATACATTTGAGCGTTTAATAATCTAAATATGATAAAGTTCGATACTCTGGAACATACTTAGCAGCTTGACGTACCATACGTCACAAGCTGATTTTTGAACCAAGCCTAGCCTAGCTGGGAAGTGTTAACGTGCCTTCTATGACATTGTGTTGCATACGCACAATCGAGACCAGCACGCATACGCTCTCACTGGGATTGACAGTGCTTCTCAGTACTGGAGGGTGAGACTTATTTATCATCTCTATCATCAGGATAACTCGATCATAGTTTGAGTTTCTAATCGTGATTCAATCCACTCGAGTGCCTATTGCATTTCTTTGGGATATTACTGGTCCGAGAGACCATGCATCGTTTGCCTCCGGTAGTTAAGGGCCCAGACCCGCCACCTCCGGGGGATAAGGGGAGGGATCCCCGTCAACAGCGCCGTAGTAGACAGCTTTCTGAAAGCAGTATCGGATCCGTTGAAAAGCGCTCTCGCTCTAAATCACCGCACTATGTTGCTCCATCTACCAGCATTGAGGAACCTATGCAATGTTCGTCTAATGCAACTTCTGAAAACAATCCAGGAACTAAAAACCTAATTCCTCCACGTTTACCAGTTTATTCATTTCTATTAACGGATTTCGATCTCAAATACAACAATTCTCGGCTTATTTTCAACCAAATAGTTCGACAAATGCATTCGCATCAGAAATCAAACGGGACCTACATACATGGTTCGTGTGCTAACCTCCAACAAATCGTCTATTGATACCCTCCTTCAAGAGGGAGCGTACATCTTTAAGAAAAGGCACAGAGTCGAACCATCACGTACTAATTCACCCCTGCCTATTCGATGCGAACGATGTCAGACTTACAACTCGCACGTGACAGCAAAATGTCCTAACATCCCTAAGTGTGGTTACTGTGCTGAACAGCACGAGACTAGAGACTGTCCAAATCACCAAAAGCCTGCTCACTGCTCTGTATGTCCTGGGTCACACCCTACATACAGCTACAAATGTAAAGCTAAGCCAGCCCCACCAACAGATCGTCCTGAACTCACAGTGCCATTGCGTACAACTGATCCACCAGTCCAAGCCGACCAATCAATCACTTCCGGTCTTACAGTTGAAAATTTTCTTCGATATTTCACGCTTGTTCTACAAAATATTTTTCCTTTTCAAAGACAGTTCATTCTTGAACATGTCATTGCTGCCGCCACGAGCATTTTTCATATCAATCTGTATGCCACATATTCAGGGAATTATGTACACTTTCACATATCTCCGAGAGAAATTGCTGTCTAAGCCGATAGCTTACTACATTATCATGGGTTTGGCCTTCTTATTTATGAACATACGGTCATTGCCGCAACATAAAGCTCTTTTTGAACACCTGCTCTTAGAAGAAAATATTGATGTTTTCGCTTTGAATGAAACTGCTTTAAAACCAACAATGCCATCACGATTTCCACGGTATCAACTCATGCGCTATGACTTTTCACAAGATAATGTACGAGCGCAAGGTGGGGTGGCAATTGGCATAAATAATAAATTATCTTACCGACAGCATCAGACTCGGGTTCCCTACCGACTTCCTGAACATCTTACAGCAACTATCTATCTACCTAACATAGCAATTACGATAGCAACAATATATGTACGTCCCGGACACGTGATACCACTCGAGTATTTCACACATTTGTTTCAAACATATAAGCATCTTCTGAAACTAGCAGACATCAATATCCATAGCCGTTCCGAGAGGGAAAAGACTCTCACAGACCATATAGCACTTTCCTTACATGGTCACATATATCCCCTTCCGAAGCACACCAGACCAAGTAGCCACTACACCGGATGTTGTTCTTTCTACCACTTCACTCATAGACAGGTGTAATATCGAAGTCTTGGATTGCATAGGTAGCGACCATTTACCGGTGAAAATCACGGTCAACGACTTACGTAAAAACGTTTCTCCGACAGCAGCCGAACGTACCATATATTTGTATGACAAAACTAACTGGCATAAATATCGCTCGGATATTGACGCTGCATTAGAAACTGTACTACCACCGGATACAGAGGAGAGTCTAAACACAACCATAACCACACTCACGCAGGCCATTGCTACAAGCGCACATGACATTCCCACTTATCACGGTAAAACATATCAGCCTGTTTTGCCTCCGCAATATTTGCACTTACATTCGGACTATTTGTACTTACATGCACGTAGCATACTTACATTCGGACATATTGCTTGGTCCCCAGCACAGTCTAGATTCTACAATAGGCTCGAAATTATGGAGCGCCATGCAGTGCGCTTAGCATACCGCATCAAATTACCATATCCTAACCAAGAACTATACAATCGAATAGACTTTCCACCACTTGTAGAACATATCTCACTCTTACGTAAACGATACATAGCCAAATGCCTAGAATCTCATAAAGATATTTTTCTTGACACAATATTCATAGACTCAGAGCAGGATTCCACTTTCAAATATTGTCATACACCGTTAAGCATCTTGATCACACTTCACGTAAACAACCTTCCTATGGATCACTTTCATCGCAGATTCTTTCAACGTCAAATCATTCATCAAGTCATCCCTCATCTTTTTCCATAGCTGCACAGTTCTTCCTCAACAATAATCTGGGCTCCCCATGTCTACATCAGTCTTGAGCCGCCCCAAGACAGAAGCCTAACATGCATTCGTTTATATTAACCATTTCATTGTGTTGTGGCGTATAATGCACTTTCATCTCATCAATCATGCTAATATATTTATAAAAATCAAATTATATTCAACATATAATATTATATCCTTTCAGTTTATCTTATCATTATTTTTCTCGCTTATTCCTTGTTTATGACTTTTCTCATGTTATAACTTTCGCAATGCTCAGTATCTTAATGTTTATTATATGTGTTCATGCATATTGTTCTATTAAGCACTTTTGGTAGTACTTGTTTCATTTTGCACGTATAGTTTTCTTTATATCACATTGTACAACTAATATTATTTATGTTTGCACTTGTTTACAGCACATCACATGCCGAGAGAGAGGGCGTAACCCTCTAGTGGCAGTTCCATATGCAAATAATTAATGATTAATACCAATGGAATGAATTATGCCCTACAAATAAATAAATACTACACCAAAAAAAATCCTAAAAGAAAACCCATTCCTTGTTCAACCTAAAATCTTCCTCTCAAAAAAAAAAAAATACTCTGGAAGTTTGGTGACTTTTTTTAAAAAAAAACATTGATGCCACTGTTACATAATTATACAAACACGTATTTATTAATTTGAGATAGCGGATACTGGATACTGTAGGCAGTGTTGTGAGAAGTCATATGGTTTTACACTTGTTTAGTCGTACTTCTGGTCATTCTAAGCTATGTTGTCGAGTGCCTGCTTGGTTATCTGAAACCGTAATAATGCGACTAATCGAATGAATTTCTGATTAGAATATTTGAGGTCTATTAGTCTGCTGGTACTCAGCGAAAATACATGCAATAAAGCTAGTCTTAACACTGTAACAGAATATTGATTTATGAATATCTTAAAAGGGCATGGATGTTTGTTCCATACATCTTCAAAGCGTGCGAAAACAGCTATAAAATTCAAGATTTTTTTTTGTATGTAATATCGAATCCTCTTCTGGTGTTTTGTTCAATACATGACAAAATTAGTACTTTTGAAATGAAAAAGCAATGTATGTTCAAGATGATATCAGAACAAGGGTTCGATATTACAAACTAAGAATTAATTTCAACTTTTATTCTTATGGATATTATGCACGTCGTAGGTGCAACGCTTCTTTCGTTCACTTTTGTTTTCTTTAGTTAAGTAGTCTTTAACAGCAGTGGACCAGTGTGCACTCTAGCTGCATCCATCCAGCAAAAATTATTGCTAGCCAGTGTGTGATACAGTTTCCAGCAATTCGATGAAAATTGGGTCAATATATATTGACCAGCAAGAATTCTTACTGGATCTAGCAAGAGGGCACAGGTGTGTTATTACCGTAAATCTTGTACGGTAATAACACACCTGTGCTTTTTTTAAAAAAACGACCCCTAAATATTACGGTAAATTACCGTAAAATATACGATACCAAATTTGTTTCTAAACACGGTCAATATTATTTTGCTTCTAAATATACGGTCTGCCGTTTTTATGAAAAAACGGTGGTCCGTAAAATTTAGGGTAATCGGATGGCAGAGAGAGTTGACGGTAATCGGTCAGTAAATTTAAGGCGAAATTTTTTACAGTGTATAGCAAGATGTCACTCGGTATAGTAGTTCTTGAACAGATTTAGCTATGTAGTGAGAGAATAAATTTTCTCTAATTGGGTATATTTGGGCTAATACTGGTCCAAAATAATGTCTAAGGTGGCAACTATGGCTGCAAAGTATCAAATAATTTTGAAATTCAGCTTTTTATTTATCCGAGTAGCTTCCTTCAGTTTCATGAAATATTTTTTCTGGTTATAAGTTTTAATTGAGAAGGATAATATTACATAATAATTAATAAATGATTTTAAATGAATCACTGACCTGTTATCTCCTCATGGAAGCAAAATTGATCGAGATTGGGTGTGATCGTCTCATCATTGTTTAATAGCGTTTCACTGTCAATAATCAGTTTGATCGCCAAGCTTAGTGACGTGATACACACAATTTTACATGGGAGTATGAAGTTAACCAGTAATCTCCCCTCATCAGTAGGGGAGATATGTATGTTTTGCCCCACTTTGCCCCCTCTACCCCCTAACTGCCCCCAAACATATATGAAGCCGCCACTGACCATTGAACTTTAACACAGAAGGATACCCCCAAGTGAGACTGAATATGCTTTTATGACATTTAAAATCATAAAAACTTACATCTAAAACTTATAGCTTATAGGGCTGTCTATGATTGAAAAAATAGTTTTTGTTTGGTCCAAATCGGTTTAGAAATAGCTGAATTATAAGAAGATAAAGTTTAGTATGCTGCATAGGCTCTTATGACATTTAAAATTATAATAACTCTATAACATAAATAAATTTTCAAAGTAAAAAGCAGCAAAACCTGTGCACAGGTGGACCTGAGAGGACTTACGCCTTTCTCTTATTTGTTTGTTTGGTTTGCTTTTGGCTGCCTCTCAGGCTCCTTTTTCTGTTTGTTTCTCTTTCTGCTGCTGCTTCTCTTGTGCCTCCGTTTCTCTTTCTGCTGCTGCTACTGCTGCTGCTTCTGTTGTGCCTTCGTTTTCTTTTCCCGACTAGCGCTAGTCTCCATTCACGTCAACTCACTCTGATTTGCTGCTTATAGATGAGAGAGTGAAAATCCTTCTTCTGGCTTGGAGGCGACTCGAACCTGCGACGTCCACGCCGATAACTACTTACAGCTGGCCAGACTGCAAGCGAGCGAGCTCGGCTAACACTACGCTCAAGAAATCAAGTGAAAATCGGGCCTTATATATGAACAAATACTTCTACAAGTAACGCCATCTATTAGCAAAGTGATAAACTAAGTGATATGTAACGCCATCTATTGAGTAGGTGAGTAACTGCTTGAATATGTTCACCTGCCTGGCAAATTTAAAACGAAAAATAAGAAAATTGTGGATATCTTGGTTCCTATAAGAGATAGAGGGTTGATATTTAATTTTTGGCAATTAGTGTTTGGCTGACCCATAAGTGTTGCCAACCTATAAAATTAAAAAATCACTAAGTCTAGTAACAAATTTGGTCCTAAGTTTGCAACACTGCAAAAAATAAAATTCATAAATTTGAAAAATAAAAAACACTAGCATAATCTACATAAAATTCTAAGACTTTTTTAAAGAATAACATTTTCCAGAAAACTCAAAAATAAACCCGTAAAAAATTCCCGAAATTTTGAATTGGCTGTAACATTGTCAAATATTAACCGATTTTCAAAATTCAAACGTCAATCAATAGAGAAATAAATTGAAATTTTTTTGAATGTATTGTCGGTTGCATAACTCTGAGGATATAATTACAAAAACTCAAATAAATCTCTTATTTATGTATGAATATTTAAAATTCGAATGACATTCAAAAGTACTGCTTCTCCTTATGCATTGTGTATGTTTAAAGATCTCAGTTTTATGGCTTTATCACCATAAAACACTTAAAACATACTTAAAATTACAAGTTCGGATACTGATAATGGAATCTTCTGTTAACCTCGTTCTCAATAGGAAACAACGACTTCTTAAACTCTGTCCACTGATCGTAATTCAAGCTGAATAGACAGCCGTTAATATCAAAAACCACTTGAACTTCGGTTTGCACATTTTTCACAATTACATTAAAATTGTTAGTCAGTATAAACTTCTTTTGGGGATCCATTTCTAAACACTCCATTTTTTACTTCTAACAACATATTTTTGTTCATTTTCGTTCATTTTTGGATTTACATACAGAACTCAACCGTTGGATAGTTACCTTTTAGACCAGTGTATTTGATTTTTATTCCATGTTTAGCGATCTCATCAATCATTTTATCTGTTAAGTGTTTTGTAAATCTAGGTGGAAGAAAAACCTTGAACTTCTCACACTCAGCTAATATGCTCTTCCCAAACTTAGTTTTAATCTTTTCCATTTTCACAATCTTATATTCTGTATTTAATTCTAATTCTCTTAATCCAATAACCTCTTTTTGTTCAAGACTTCCAAGCTTGTTTAAAAAATCAACATGTTTTGCCATCGTATTTATTATATAGAAAATCAATCTTCAATTTTTATCTTCACTAAAAATATTTAATCATTTTTATCAATTTCGTTTGATGGAAAAACTTCCATAAAACAATCGTTAATGAAAACAGTTTGAGGATGCAAGGGTATCTTTTCGATACCCTTTAAAGTCGCTTATGGCTAACTGATAAAGGGTCAGTGATACTGGCTCTTAGATTCTTGAACCGTAAGGGGTGAGCAAAACGCTCACCCTTAAAATCTCTATATGTCCGTTGATATTTTGTTAACTATCTAAAACTCTTCTACTACTTTCTCATTCTTGGGATCATATGTAAAGTTCTTTCGTCCAATTAAAATCGCATAGCATATAGTATCAGCAGCCACAGCTTCTGCAAAGTCTACAACAATCTTTATGTTTGTTCTCTCGTTTACTGATACATTCTTTCTCTTACTGCAATTAATCACATACATTCGTCTGTTGTCTATAAACTTTTTAGGGTCATAGTACATTTCGGTGTTGCTACATGTTATTCTCTTAAATGCAGTATAATCTTCATACATCTTGAAATAATCCTTGTTAGCAATATCTAAGTTTCTTGATTCTTTTGGAAATACCTCATTCCTCCCATTCTTAAGATAGATATTCTTTACCTTACAATGATCAAACTTACTTGCATCTGCTGTTTGTTTGCCACTTCTATCAGTTTGGAACATTACAACTACGAAATCAGGCATATCAAATTGTCTAGAATTAAATTGAGTAGTAACATCAAACTCCAAGAAAGAACCTACAACAGTCTTCTGAACACATTGATAAGTATGGAATGAAAACATGATTTTTGGCTCTTTAAGAATATTCAACTTTAACTTGTTTTCGTAATTAGACTCGTATTCAACAATAGGCATTCTTATCTCCATACTTTTTATTGTTATTTTTCCATCATGAGGAGCTGCTCCTGATCCAGTCCATTTGTACAAAACATTGTTATTGTTGTTAGCTTTTGTAAATGTTATTCTCAATCCACCTTTCCACATAACCTCTTTATAATCACTTAAGAAGCCTGGAATTAATCTTAATGGATACAAAACGCTAAAGTCCTTTCTTAGACCAAGTTTATCATCTGTTTCAAATCCTGCTTGTTTTAAATATTCAACTTCTGGCTTGGAAATCTTTAATGTTCCGACAGCTGTAGATGTTATCCCTGGTAGTTCGATCTTATCTATAACAACTCCATGCTTTCTAACCTCAATTTGAGAAAAGAAGAATGGGAAGAAGTTATCTACAAGTTTTATAGTATCATTTGCACCAAATGTTCCTCCAGCTGATGCACCAACAAATTCAAAAGTCATATGACAATCTGCTTTGTGTGGATGTACGAACCCATCACCCACGTTGAAATCAAACTCAATATCTTTGTTAGCTTCATTCAAATTATTAAATGTTCTTGTGTTAGCTTTAAAACTCTGTAACTCGTAACTTTCAACACTATCCATTTATTATAAAGAAAATCTTGAAACAACGCTTTGATGGGATATACCCATAAAAGACCCATACATAATAACAATCAAAAACTTATAATCCCCATCCCAACTTAACCTTAGCATTCATAGCAGTACCAACTCCAAAAGCAGCTAATCGTTCACCAATTGGCGCATCACTACTAAATGCTCTTTTCCATGCTTTAGTTTCCAGTTCCTTATCTGCAATATGTCTCGACTCTGTATCTTTATTGTCTCTGTAGTATATATCGTGTTCTTTACAAGCCTCATCTAATGGATTAATACCTTCATCACCTCTTTCTAACCTTTCTTGAAGCTTCGTAAAAGGCCCGCAAAATCTGAAGCCTGGAATATGTAACTCTGGTATCCCCTTCATGTTTAAAATCTTATTCATTAGTCCTTTTCCAAGCTTCTCATCATTCCAGAATCGTGGTGGTAATGTATTTAAGATCTTAATCAAATAACCTATACCTTTTGGATCATTAGGAATAAACTGTGAAAGCTTATTATTAATCATACTCACTATACCTACTTTCTCATTGTAAAAGTTATGATTTCCAGCCTTTTCTTCTCCATCTATGACAATTAGCCTATCTATAAGCTTTCTCACATCATCCATCCATACATATTCTTTAGGTATCTCTGTATATTGTTTAATTCCTTCACCAGTCCTTTTAGGTGTCGTGTTCTTTTTAGGAGTTGGGGGTAAAGTTGGTTTAATATAATTATCCCAAATATGCTTGATATCATTAATGTACTTTGAGCCTCTACTAGATGCTACCTTTTTATCTCGATTATATTTTTGGAAGGCAGCATCTGAGTCTATTATTATTTCCTTGTACTGTTCAAAATCATCATCATCATAATCTTCAATGGTTTTACTAGTATTCGTCGTTAACAATTCCCACAGACCTTCTGTTCCTTTATAAGTTTTACCATTAATTATCAAATCATCACCATTCACTTTAACTTCCAAATTTCCTATCTTGTTTATTATTTTTCCATCTTCTTCTACAGTTCTTATTCCAAACACAGTATCATTTCTTTTACTATAATATTTCGTTGCAATCTTACCAAATGACTGTGCTGTTGTTAAAGGTTCTACTCCTTCCACTTTGTCTTTAATTTGTTTCCTCATTTGTTTTATTTCTCCCGTTATAGGCGTATCACTACTACTTGGAGAACTATCGTAAGTTATCTTTTTAGGTGTTTCTAGTAGACTGGGATCTATTGAAGCCGTCTTATGTGCAACTGGAACAAGTTCAGTTATTAGATTTTTATTTTGTTCTGCTACTTCTTTGATCTCACTTCCCAAGTTTTGAATAGCATCAATTACAGGTTGCTCTTGTGTCTTAAATTTATCGTATATACCTGCTCTTTCTTTCTTCCAAGATTTGAAGCCCTTTATCAAGAACTCCTTCAACTTAATATTCTTATCAATTTCTTTCTCATCCATTTATTGTATAGCAAACGAACAAACGTCAATGAACGTCAATGAACGTCAAAGAACGTCAATAAACGTCAAAGAACGTCAATAAACGTCAAAGAACGTCAAACGTTAAAACGTAAAACGTCAATAAACATCAAACGTCTATAAAGTGTTTTATCTTGTTCCTATACTTACCATTGTTTACCTTCCTTGTCATATCAATTACTATGAAACCATAATCTTCTTGCCAACATTTTGAACATATCTCTTTAAACTTATCATAAGACATATCTCCTCCAACAAACTCATTATACACATGTTTAAGATTAGTATCATCTTGTCTGAATATACATAGGAAGTTGACGTTATCTCTTATAAGCTGTTTAGGTACTTTTGAATATGTTTGTGCGAGATAGAAACAGTCTAAATGTCTATGCCTACCTCTTGTAAAGTAATTTCTAACAGTATCTTGATTCTCCAAAATGTAATCATCAAACACAACAACAGAGTATTTTTCACATTCATCAATAGGCACAATAGAATCATTACCGCTTAAGAACGTTGCTATTTGCTTCTTAAACTTTAGTTCTGCTTTCTCAAATCGATCTTTTAACTGCTCATATTTTGGCTGATTCATGCTTTTAGAATATATGTAGAAGTAATTATTGTTTAACCAACCTGGCTGTAATAAGAAGTTAAATAGCAAAAACGTTTTACCACACGCCGAGGGACCCACGATAAGACAACGAACATCATCAGGTATAAGCTCTCCATTTCTTTTCTTAGCTGTTGTTTCTTTTATCATCTCTTTTACATCCCAATTAATAGTTTTCTTACTCATTTATTATAGAGAAAATCAGGGTCCACCAGTACTGGACCTCCTTTCAAACAGTTTGAGGATGAACTGTAGGGTGAGCGTTTTGCTCACCCTTAAGAACATTTTAGACTTTCGAATACAGCGAGGCAAATCTTATGATCTTATATCTTTAAGTTGTTCTCTGATCTTAAGCAACGTATCTTTTATATATTCGTTGTCCATTTCACCATTCAATGTTATTATCATCTCTAACTGTTCTTTAAATGAGTTAATACAAGTGACAATGGTTTTATATTCATCTTTTCTTTTGCTTATGTTTAACTTCGAAGACAAACCTGTTATTATAGCACTTCCAGTTGCAAGAGACGTTGTCAATATCGAGTAAATTGTTACAGGTATAAAAATATTAATAAACCCAGTTGTTGCAGAAAGAATAACTGATAACGTGATCAAAGTGTAGTATGCATATTTAACAATTCGTAGTTTTCTCTTTTTCTTCTTTAAACTGCATTCTAACTTTCGAATGACATCTTCTATTAACTTGATTACTTTCTCTCTTGGAATATCTCTAGGTAAATCAAACTCGTTCATTTATTATATAATAAATGGCTAAGGTATTCAAGTTAACGAGTGATACTTCTGTTTTAAAGAAGAAACTCCATTACGAATTAGACAACAAGAGCAACTATTTAAGTATAGGACTAGTTGGGTTTTACAGTACATATCTGACACCAAACATAACAACACAAAAAAACAGTTTCTCATATGGTGATAGACAAGTTTTTATACCAGAAGGGCAATACAGCTTAAACAGTCTTAATGAATATTTAGAATCTCAATCCATCAACATAACATTATCAGAAGATCATTTAAGAAATAGAGTTAAAATTGAAACTGATAGTAATGATGTTACAATTGGGAGTATAGGTACTGTCCTCGGGTTTAATGTTTTTGAAGTTTTAGAAAAGAACAAAACACATATTGGACGTAAGTTGCCAAAGTTTCATCCGTTTGATACTATAAATGTTCACTGTAATATAGCAGATGGCATGTTTGTTAAAGATACAGAATACACACATAGAGAAACAGGGATCATAGCATCATTCAAAACAGATGCTGAGTTCAAACATAGTATTATTTACGAGCCTACTTATCCATTATTTTTCCCCATATCCAAAGACAAGGTTGACAATTTTGAGATAACGATGACAGATGAGAATGATTCCTTAATTGATTTTGGTGGAGCAACAACAACTGTACTTTTGCAAACCAAGATTTTCTCTTAGATAAATAGGAAGATGTGTTCTATTAAAGGTTGTATGTTTAGTGTTCCTTATAACGAACTAAAGGATTTAAATATTGATCATGTATTAACAAAGAAACAACTTAACGATAAAGCCAAGAAAATTAAAGAAGGTAAAGGAATGGATTTAACTTTAACTACTGCACAAATGAAAAAGATTAAGAAAGAGCATATTGGCGGTTTTATCTTTACAATTCCAGCCATTCTAGCAGCTTTAGGAGCAGTTGGCTCATTAGCAGGTGGTGCAGCAGCGATTACTAAAACTGTACTGGATGCTAAGAAGAATAAACAAGAACTTGAAGAACAAAAAAGACACAATATGGCTATGGAAGAAAAGCAGGGAGCAGGTAAACCAAAGAAGTCAAAAAACTAAAACCACTGACCAACTTCGATATAGAGAGGTTGGCTAAAGAATTAAAGATAAAACGATTTAGAGGTGTATTTATGAGTGATGAACTTCCACAGAAACCCCATGTACATGAGTGTGGTGTAGTTAACCTCGATAAATCAGAAAACATTGGTACTCATTGGATATGCTATTGGAAAGATAACAACATAAAGTACGTGTTCGATTCTTATGGTGGTGTTCCTCCTAAACAACTGGTACAATATCTTGGTACCGAAAACTTACTTTACAATGACGAACGAATACAAGACTTTAACTCAGTTATATGTGGTCATCTTTGTGTTAAGGTTTTAAATCTTCTAAATCAAGGGTATCCTTTTAGTGACGCTATGTATATGATTAAAAATGATTAAGTGCTTTTATGGTTTGTATCCATAAAAGTTTTGCTTTAAGATAAATATGGAAGCTATACACAATAGATTTTTAGATTATTTTGAGAAGCATGAGGATGAACTCGATGCACTAGATAGATATAATTTTTATCAGTATTTTCAGGATGTTAGCGAGATAGACTTAAAAGATAAAGACAACGTATATAATGTTATTGATCTATGGAAAAGGTTAATACCAAAATTTTTGTACACGGAAGAAGAGTTGGAAAAGTTACGTCCAATAATTACCTTAAAGGACTTGTCGAATTATAGCTCTAGACCATTACAATGCAGTTATTGTGGTAGTAAGTCATTAACAAAAGGTATGAGCAGTTACATTTGTGACGATTGTTCTGTAGAGAGTGGTTGGGTTTACAGTACTTGTGAAGAAACGAAAGCTGCTTGCGTAAGAAAACCATGGTACGATACTACAAAAAGATTTAAGTTACAGTTATCTCGTTTGCAAGCTTTACAGGATAGAATTATTCCCGAAGAGGTGCTCAAGGTGTTAAATGACGAACTTAGAGATATACCAAGAGATTTAATATCAACAAAAGATGTTCTAGAAGTACTAAAGAAAAACAAATACACAAAATATTATGATGATGTCTATTTAATACACTATCACCTTACCGATCAAAAACCATTAAAATTACAACATATGGAGGAAGCACTTATAAACGACTTCGAAAACTTACACGAGGTCTTTAGGAAGCTGTATCCGGAAAGAGCATTGTTTATTAACCTGAAATGTGTATTGCACTATCTGTTGAAAAAGCATGATGTTCATGTTGATATTGATTTTAAACGCTCACCTAGACAAATAGAGATGTTAAAGAAATGTTTTGAAAAACTAGGATGGACATTTTCTGTATAATAAATGAGTATGGATATATTTGCTAATGTTAAAGATAGAAAAGGTGATGTTGATATTAGTGAAGAAAAATTAAAATTGTTGGAGAATTTAAATGATGTTGTTAGCGTAAGTCAACTTAGGTCAATAGAAACCCAATTAGAGAACGATAGAAAACGATTTGAAGATGCATTAGAAACGTTACAAGACACATACATAAAGAGAGAAGATTTTCAAAAGATTAGGATGGATACTACTAAATTGGTTATGCAGAAAGAAACCATGCCTCTACTATATCGATTAAGAGCCAAAAACGTTAAGGAGCCAATCTTTAGAATATTTAATCTCTCTAACGGTTACAAATTTCTCTATAATGGGAAAATAATGCACATGGACTTAAGTTTGGATAAATACTTTCTAGATATATATTTGGGTGATACTTTGATTAACGAGATACCTTTTGACTTTAAGAAGAACGATATAATTACGATTAAACCAAATAAAAATTCTGCTATGGAAGAAGGACAATTATTGTTTGTTGTAATGTACATAGAAAGAGAGCTTTCTTAAAGACGTTTGCTATATAATAAATATGTATATCTTTGGTAATGTTAAAATGACATCAGATAATACAGTTGTGAGAAAAGATATTGCTATGTTGAAAGAAGAGCTTAACTTCATCAAACGGAGTTATGTTATAGAGCTTCATAGTCGATTGATATCAGAAAATGTTGAAACTCCGTTCTTTTTAATACATAATCTATCTATCGCATACAAATTTCTTTATAAAGGTAGGATAATGCATATAGAGTCATCTTGCAATACGTATTATATAGATATATATTTAAATGATTCTCTAGTTGAAACTTTTCCATTGCACTTTAATACAAATGACAAATTAGCAGTTAGACCATCTAAAGGTTCTGATCTGAAACATGGTAAATTACTATTGCTTCTTATGCATGTAGAAAGAGAAGACGAAGATAGTGATGATGATGGTGA
The DNA here is from genome assembly GCF_964235325.1 of Thermobia domestica. Taxonomy (NCBI): domain Eukaryota; kingdom Metazoa; phylum Arthropoda; class Insecta; order Zygentoma; family Lepismatidae; genus Thermobia; species Thermobia domestica. The sequence goes on along the minus strand of NW_027656219.1, from coordinate 45,078 downwards.
GAATGTTGATAGCATAATATTAAACAGCGGTAGTTATTGATTTTCTATATAATAAACAGGATGTATTGTGTTAAGTGTAAGAAAGCAACAGATACGAAGAAAGATACTATTAGAATTGAACAAACAAAGAATGGAAGATATCTAAAGAAAGGTATTTGTTCTGTATGTGGTATTACTAAAACTCAATTCGTTAAAAAGCCTGATTGACTAGAAGAAGGTAAAGGTGTTAGAGAAGACATTATAGAAGAAATTCACAAGCCATCTAGAAAAAACTTTGACAGATTAAGTGTAGTTATAAAAGGTATTGATGATCTTTGGCAAGCTGATCTTGTAGAAATGGATAGTGGAGTATTAAAAGGTGTTTCCAAAATCAATAAAGGTTATAAGTATTTGCTAACGATTATAGATGTGTTCTCGAAATATGCGTTTGCTGTTCCTGTTAAAGATAAGAGTGGTAAGAATGTTACAGAGGCATTCGAATCCATATTAAGAACGAGAAAACCTAGTAACTTACAAACAGATCAAGGTAAAGAGTTTTACAATAAAGAGTTTAAGAAGTTAATGGATGAAAATAAGATTAATCACTACTCAACCTATAGTGGTAAGAAGGCTTCTGTTGTTGAGAGACTTAATCGAACACTTAAGCAGAACATGTGGAAAAGGTTCACGACACAAGGGAATTACAAATGGATAGAGATATTACCAATACTAGTTAAAGAGTACAATCATCAAATTCATAGAACAATTGGTTTAAAACCTATAGAAGTTAATAAGAAGAATGAGCAAACAATATTGGAGAAAGTGTATCAAAAAGAATATAAGCGTGTTAAGCCCAAATACAAGTTAGGTGATCATGTTCGTATAAGTAAGTCGAAAGGGTTATTTGAGAAAGGATATACACCTAATTGGTCAACAGAAGTATTTGTTATTAGTAAAGTTATTCCATCTAATCCGCCTACATATAGAATTAAAGATTTAGAAGAAGAGGATGTGCAAGGTAGATTTTACGAACCAGAACTATTAAAGACGAAACATAAGGATGAATACTTGGTAGAAAAGGTGTTGAGAAAGAAAGGTGATAAAGTATATGTCAAATGGCTAGGGTTTGATGATTCGCATAATAGTTGGATAGATAAGAGTAATGTTGTAGTGTAAATATAGATGTTTGTCTTTTATGGTTATTATGCCATAAAAGGTTGGTTTGAATGAGATAAGGGGATAACGAAACGATACCCCCATAACACATATTTCCAGGGCTGAAAACACTCTAAGGAGCTTATTGAGTATTACAACAAACTTCGAATTCGTCGGGATTCCGACCACTTCAGAAACTCATTTCACACAGTAAAACTAGGTGATAACAAAATCTAAAGAGTTAATTTCTTATATAAAGCCATCACAACGAATTCGTGGGGATGACTTTAAGATTAGTAAGAAGTAAAAAACTACTTGAAAATTATGATAACAATTAGCTAGCTTACATACAAGCTAGCAAAACTAATTCGGGGGAGCAATGGAGCACCCGCGTTTAACAAAAAAAAACATAAACAAACTCCCGAACGGAAGATTTTCCGGTTGCAAAATACACCATCATGTCATAAGACCACTTCAAAGAAGCGACGTATGCATGTTTAAAAGGGGTCCAGTGTTGGTGGACCCCACGAAAATGAAGTTAAAAATAAAGATTTTCTATATAATAAATATGGGCACTATGGATAGTTCTCTTAGTTTAAACGATATTTGTTATGAACAGATTAAAGACAATTATTGGTATGGTCTGTTTGGAGATTTTAAATTGATTATAGATAAGAACACTGGATACTTTAACGCTACCAAGTTGTGTCAGAGTGCTGGTAAAAGGTTCAGAGATTGGAAATGTAGCAAACATAGCATAGAGTTGGTCTCTTACATAAATCAAAGCCGGTGCGGGATATCTGGCGCCGGCTACGAAGTAACTGGGGATAATAAAGATGGGTTAACAAAGAAAATAACTGGTCAATACGTAACTAAGGAATTAATTCTTGCTATATCTTTATGGCTTTCTCCTGAGTTTTATCTTAAATGTAACCAGATTATTATCAATTACTTCACTCGAGACTTTAGACAATATGCACAAGACAGCGAAAAATTACTAACCAGATTAGAAGAAGTTGAGCAATCAATGGAGAAATTAAGGATTCAAAACGAAGAACTCAAGTCAATAGCTGCAGAACATACAGAAGATCCGGGCAAAATACACAAACTAGTTATTGTTAAAAAGAACCTCACGGCTGGTCAGCTTCAAGACATAGTAGACAAGTATGACACAGACAAACATGATCAGGTTCGGCGTTATGAGTCATACAAATATTGGGTTGGAAGGGTTCAACAGCGCAACATCAAAGCAAGACTTCAGTGTCTCAAAGAAAAGTACCCAAGCATGTCAGTGTTATCAGAAACCAAAGATCCAAACTCGGTCAACCTCCTAAACAAAGTCAAAGAAAAATACAGCTGTGTTGTTTCGTATGGTTGTCACGTGGATATTGAAGGAGAATACGAAGATGAGTTTGTTGTTGATTTGTTTTTGAGTATAAGAGACAATTAACAATAAGTTGTGTGTTTAGATATTTGTAAAGGTTACAACTTTTATGGTATAACAGCCATAAAAGATAATTAGTTAAACATTACCATCTGCTGCAACAGCGAATGCTACATTCAACATATCACCTAAATTGGGATTATTATGATATTTTCTTATTATAGCTCTCCAATCTACGTAATGTCTAAACGAATATATAAAGTCTATAGATAGGTCTTGATAAGTTGAAATGTTACGCCAATGAACTCTACCTTCGAACTCTGCAATAAATTCTTCTGTTAAATTTTGAGACATTGAAATCATTTCCCAATCTACTTTGTCAGCGTAATCTCTTATAAGGTTTTCTGATAATTGTTTAGTTCCAGATATGTACCACCAATTAACTCTATCTGCATGTTCTCGTATAAAGGCTTCAGAGAGTTCGTTTTTGTAAGATATAGCATCAAAATCAACTTTATCTATAAACTCATTAATAAATTCTTCAGATAGCTTTTGGTGATACGATACTTCTTTCCAATCAACTCTATCTGCAAATTCTCTTATAAAGTCTTCTGATAAGTCTTGGCTTCCTGAAATAATCTCCCAATCAACTTTATCAGCTAATTCTCTTATAAACTCTTCCGATAAATGTTTCCATAAACATATTTCAATCAAATTAACTTTCTGCAGATATTTGCGTATGAAGTCTTCTGTAATGTGATCATAGTTATATTCCTCGTCATAATCATCATGGCCTATAGATAGCCATTGTTCATCAGTCAGTGAATCTAATATCTCATCGGATAAGTCCATAATGTTTGCATAGAGAATGTTTTGTATAAGAAATGAGTTGTTTTCTTTAGTGGCTTTCTTGAACAAATGATCTAACATACCTATGGACACGCTAAAATTTATTTTGTCTTTATCATTATAACCACCAATATCTAAATATTTACATACACAATCAAATACAGGTTTGTAAGATAATATTTCCTTAGCAGTAGTCATGTTCGTTTTTTATTCTTAGATTTTTAAAATTTATTTCATTTTTGTTGGTTTTGTATATAATAAATATGGAGAAAGAATTTGATTTATTACATGATAGACTTAACCTTATTCATGAAGATCTTAAACTTTTAGCAGCACTACTAGAGAAGCAAATACTGTTGAAGGAAAAAGAGTTATTAGTAATGCAACAAAAAACATCTGATTTGAGTAGTGATGATGAATACAAATATGGTAGTGATGATTATGATGATGATGATGATGATGATGATGAGTAAGCTTACAAAAATGATTCAGTTTTAAATGTGTATATGTGACTTTGATGGGTTAATCCCATGAAAGCCGTGTTCTAATACAACGCGTAATATGTAGACAATGGCAGGGGTGTACAATGTTAAGCGTTGTACTAGGATAAATGAAAATGAACTGAAATAACCCGGTGAAGATAAAAATTGAAGAGTAATAAAGATTTTCTATATAATAAATAGGATGAATAATTATAGTAAATTTACCGTAGTAGAGTTAAGGCGCCAATGTAAAGAGAGGGGAATCAGAAGATATTCCCGATTAAGAAAAGCAGAACTGATAGACCTTCTTAAACAATATGACGATGAACAAAGCAGGAGACAGATTAGAGATATATTCCCATTTAAACAAGAAGTAATTGAAGAACCGAAGCCAGCACGTATACCCATCAAAGTTGAATTAGAAGAAACAGCACTCAAGAAGCGTTTACAAACCATTAAAGTCGAAAACACAGGAGGATATAAAGACCCAATAAAATTTTTAGATACAAGTGGAAGAGTTGCTATTAACAAAATCAAAGAGGAATTAAAATTTCACCCTGTTAAAGTTAACCTTGTTTTCATTTGCGACTATATTAAAGATAAAGAAATACAAGAGCACAATTTCAAAACATCAAACGAAAGAATATTAGAATCAACTGACTTAAGTGAATATATACATCATGCAAAACAAAAACTTCGTAGAGAAATGGAAGAGTTTGAAGGTAGAGGATCAGGTTGGACATTACACCAAATTAAATACTTACAAATCAGATTAAACAAGTATGTACCATTAAGAGCTTCTTCCTATATTGAACTTCCAAAGCAGATTCAAGATAAGAAAGCAGTAATAAATATTCAAAATAAAGATAATAAATGTTTCTTATATTCTATTGCAAGTTATTTAAAACCTATTGATAGAACCGTTTCAAAAAATCCTCAAAGACCCTCTCATTATAAACAACTTGTTAATGAACTACAAAAGAAATATTGTGATGGTATTGAGTTTCCTGTACAGTTAAAAGATATTCCAAAATTTGAAAGAAGAAGTAATATCTCCATCAATGTTTACGGTTATGACAAGAAATATAATGTATATCCACTTCAAATCACAAAAAATAAGCAGGAAACTCATATCAATTTATTATATGTAAAAGATGAAAAGAACAGTCATTTTTGTTGGATAAAAGACTTATCACGATTAATAAGAAGTCAAGTGACAAAACATACTGAGAAGTTATACTTTTGTGATAGATGTTTAACAAGACACTTTCGAAATGAGAAGCAGTTGCAAAACCATGAGCTGTATTGTAAAGAGCATGAGGCTGTTAGAATAGAACTTCCTAAACCATATGACAATCAAATAAAGTTTCAAAACTATAATCGATCATTAAGAGTTCCATTTACGATAATTGCTGACTTTGAATGTATCTTATGTAAGTTAAAAATAGAGCACAATTGTAGTAAAACAGTAAAATATCAAAAGCATAAGCCAATGAGTTTTTGTTACTATGTCAAGTATTCAAATGGGGACTACAAAGCCCCTGTTAGTTATATAGGTCCAGATGCTGCGAAAGTATTTATTGAAATGTTACAAAAAGAAGCAATAGAAATTATGAAAATATATAAAAGGGTAGTTAATATGATCCCGCTTAGTGAGGAGGAAATAGAAGTTTATAACAGTTCGGATACTTGTCATATATGTGAGAAAAACTTGAATGACTTACCACCAGCTGTTGAGAAAAAAATAAATATATTGAAGAAGAAAATACAGTTCTACAAGGATAAAGATGATATGAGTGAAAAAGTAGAAGAATGGAAGCATGAGTTAAGAAAATGTCTATATAAGATAACTAAAAACAAAGCTAAGGTGAGAGATCATGATAATTTAACTGGAAAGTTTAGAGGTGCAGCTCACAGTTATTGCAATTTAAACTATAAAAATCCCAACTTTGTTCCTGTATTTCTTCACAACTTAACTGGCTATGATACGCATTTGTTTATTAAGGAGTTAGCTTATGATACACAGAAAATTAAACTGATCGCTAATAATGAGGAAAGGTACATAACATATGAAAAATATGTAAAAGCAGGATCAGAAAAAGATGGAATAAATTTAAGATTTGTTGATTCATTTAGATTTATGTCAAAGAGTTTAGCAGAGCTAACAAAGAATTTAAAGCCAGAACAATTTCGAGAAACATTAAAGTTTTTTCCAATTGATAAGCTTGATCTAGTTACTACAAAAGGCGATTATCCATTTGATTATGTTGATTCATTTGAAAAATTGAAAGAACCTGTTCCATTATCTCCAGACAAATTTGCAAACAGATTAACAGGAGAAAAAATGAGCCCTGAACGTCATAAGCTTCATGTGCGAGTTTGTAAAGAATTCAATCTAGAGTTATTGGAGGACTTAACTGAACATTATAACAAAACAGATGTCCTTCAATTAACAGATATATTTGAAAACTTTAGAGATGTGTGTTTAAAGGCATATGGATTAGATCCTGCTTGGTATTATACAGCACCAGGTCTATCGTGGGATGCAATGTTAAAGATGACTAAGATTAATTTGGAATTGTTAACTGATTATGATAAAATACTAATGTTAGAAAAGGGTATAAGAGGAGGAATCTCACAGTGTAGTAAAAGATATGTAAAAGCTAACAACAAATATATGCAAAATTATAATAAAGATGAGTGTTCAACATACCTAGCATATCTAGACGCAAACAACTTATATGGATGGGCGATGAGTCAATACATGCCTTATAAAGACTTTAAGTGGGTTAAACCTTACATAGATATAAAGAACATTCCAGATGACTCAGAAACTGGTTACATATTAGAAGTAGATTTAGAATATCCAAAGCATTTACATAACAAGCATTCTGATTTACCATTAGCTCCAGAGAACATGTGTCCACCCGGCTCAAAACAATCGAAATTATTAACAACGCTTCACAATAAGGAAAGATATGTAATTCACTATAGAAACTTAAAACTTTATATGTCACTTGGAATGAAATTGAAGAAAGTGCATAGGGTATTAGAGTTTAAACAATCAAACTGGCTAAAGAAATACATTGATTTAAATACAGAGATGAGGACGCAAGCTAAAAATGAGTTCGAAAAAGATTTTTATAAGCTCATGAATAACTCGGTATTCGGGAAAACAATGGAAAATATTCGAAAAAGACAGCCCATACAATTAGAATGTGATCCTAAGAGGGTAGAAGCATTAATTGCTAAACCTAACTTTGATTACAGAACAATATTTAGTGAGAACTTGTGTGCTATACATATGAAAAAAGAGCGATTAACATTTAATAAGCCAATATATGTTGGTATGAGTGTGTTAGAACTATCAAAACTGCTAATGTATGATTTTCATTATAACACGATGAAGCCGAAATATGGAAACAATATAGATTTATGTTATATGGATACCGATAGCTTTATATATGAGATTGAGACTGAGGACTTTTACAAAGATATAGCAGAAATAATTGACCAGTTTGACACGAGTGAATACAAGGAAAATAACATATATGGACTACCACTAATAAACAAAAAAGTATTAGGTAAGATGAAAGATGAGAATAAAGGTAAGATAATGACGGAGTTTATTGGATTGAGATCAAAGATGTATGCTTATAGAGTAGAAAATAAAGAAAAGAAAAAAGCTAAAGGAGTAACTAAATGCGTAGTTGCCAAGGAGTTGCAGTTTGATGATTATAAAGAAAGCTTATTTAAAAATGTTAAAACGTATAAGGACATAAACCTCATTAGAAGTTATAAGCACGATATATATAGCATAACCGTTCATAAGCTGGCACTAGATTCCTCGGACGATAAAAGATATATAGCGCGAGATGGTATAAATACGTTAGCTTGGGGGCATTATAAGATAGAAGAGGAGTAGATGTAATTATATGTAGTGTAGTTTTAGTTATAAGTTTTAGATGTAAGTTTTTATGATTTTAAGTGTCATAAAAGCATATTCAATCTCACTTGGGGGTATCATTCTGTGTTAAAGTTCAATGGTCAGTGGCGACTTCATAAATGTTTGGGGGCAGTTAGGAGGCGGAGGGGGCAAAGTGGGGCAAAACATACATATCTCCCCTACTCTCATCGAAATACAATTGCTCGAAACTAGGACAGGTCGTTTGATCGTCGTTTCATCACGTTTGTTCACCAACAATCATCGTTTGATCGCCACATGTAGTAATGTAATACGCATACAGGTATTTTGCAAAGGGAGTTAATAAATTTACCTGTTCACCTCCATGGAAACAAAAGTGATCAAAATTGATCCTGACTGTTAGATGGTTGTTTTATCCTGTTCGATCGGCAACAAACAGAGTTTAATCACCACGAGTAGTTATGTAATATGCACAATTCTGTAAGAAGGTTAACAAGTTAATCTGTTCGGCCCTATGTAAGCGAAATTGATCTGACTTGGGCCAGATCGTTTGCTCATTCATTGATCATGTGCCAAGAATCATCGTTTGATCGCCACACGCAGGGCAAATTAGACACAAACAATGAAGATGGCGGAATAGATCATAAAGAGATAAAAATTGACAGGGATGTATACAATAGTTGTCCAATCAATATACTAAAAGCCCCGGGAAATCCGAGTAGAGCTACAGCCGCCATATTGGAAAATGGCTGCCGCCGATGAAGTAAAACTACTTTTTTCTTTATTCCGTACACAAAACGCCGGAATATTGTTAGAGAGAAATAAAAGTTCGTAGACCCCTGCAGATGTGTGGAATAGTGGTCCAGTCAACATACTAAAAGTCCTGGGAAATCCGAGTATAACTTTGGCTACCATCTTGCAAAATGGCCGCCGTCATACTGTAAAATAGCGGTTTTCGTTATTTCGCACACAAAATGTCACAAAACAGTCAGAGAGGGATAGAAGTCGGTACAGGTGTGTAGAACAGTGATCCGATCAACATACTAAAAGTCCTGGGAAATCCGAGTGGAGCTTCAGCCACCATCTTTTAAAATGGCCACCGTCATGAAGTAAAATACGGTTTTCGTTATTTCGCACACAAAACGTCACAAAATCGTCAGAGAGAGATAGAAGTCGGTACAGGTGTGTGGAATAGTGATCCGATCAACATATTAAAATTCCTGGGAAATCCGAGTGGAGCTTCGGCCACCATCTTGGAAAATGGCCGCCCCTGATGTCGTGAACCGATGTTTTCGTTATTCCGCACACAAAACTTCGTCAGAGAAAGATTAAATGTTGGTACAGCTGTGTGGAATAGTGGTCCAATTAACATGTTACAGTCCTGGGATATCCGAGTGGAGCTTCGGTCACTATCTTGGAAAGTGGCCGTCGCAGTACCGTGAAACGACTTTTTTTCGAAACGAGTATGTTAGATTTTATTCTAGCTCAGGTAATAAAGACCTTGTCAATTAGCCTTAACAGACGTATATGTTGTACCCTCAGTTATTACAACATGCTTAGTTTTCCACTAGAAAGTTGTGAACCAGCAGCAATGTGTGGAAAGGAACAACAATTTTATAACATATAATTGAATTATTGATTTATTTATTGATTTTTAAAATTTTAGTACAAAAATTTGAAAATGGGTAGTGATTTCGTCTATCTAAAAAGACAAATGCTCTTTTCTCACTAATATATATTCAAATTACAACTTTCGTCTTTTTGTTATCCATGTATCGATACATTCATCTTCGAAATCATGAGGTTCGTCCACATGCCCGAGTTCATCAGTATCCAGCAGTAGCTCATCATTTAGATAATTCTTATCTTTATATAAACTGTTAATGCACGAGATGCCCACCTTTCTACAGCTGCTATCTTACTTGCGACCAGATTTGTAGTTGCAGAAAATTAGCTCCAGCAATCGATCAGGAGCTGGTGGATTTTCGGTCATTGCTGGCACTAGATTATCTCCAAGTAGCTGCCATCTTCACTCTATTGCCAAAAGGTCATAGCCCAGCCATTGTCGTACTTGGTGATGCACTCACAAACAATGTTTGATGGCAGCCGCACTTGTTTTGTGGTAAAGATTCCAGCTTTAAGTCTCCGGGATAGCTTTCATGAAGTTATGTTGCACAGCATCCAGAGTGGAAACAGAATTCTGCGACCCATACAAAGTAGGCAGATACTTTTCTCCAGCTACAGCAATCGAAGATTTGGATTCATTATGGGCTGAAAATACACACACATACTCCCGCATATCTTTTCGGCTCTGTAAAGTTTTGAATGATTCTTTCTTTGCCGATAATTTAAATGTCCTGCAGCGTGGAAGTAGGGAAGCATATCATTAACACACTGAAGACGTAATGCCCAGTTTTCACTTCTTTCAGGATGTTCGCAAGAGTTGAACTTGACGAAAATACTGAATCCATAGGCCATTCGCTTGTCCTTCTGTACTGAATCTAGAAACAGGATGAATCTCTCGTACAGAATCATTAGGTGAGGTTCATCTTCAATATCCTTGCATGTTATGCACACTCTGAGTAGTTCGTCTTGAAGTTTGATGATCACTGAATCCGAGTCCAAGTCCAACAATGTGAACTGGTCTTGTTCTTGAAATATGTGAATGGATAGTGCTAGTTGTGTCAGCGAAGAAGCTCACACTGCTCGTGAATATATGGATAGTAAAAAGACGAAAGTTGTAATTTGAATATATCGGTGAGAAAGGTGAATTTATCTTTTTAGACATTTCCCATTTTCAAATTTTCAAAATCAATAAATATGTTACAAAATTGTTGTTCCTTTCCATACACTGCTGCTGGTTTACAACTTTGTAGTATAAAACTGTATATGTTGTGATAAGCTCCCCTCGGAAATCTCAGTATGTTGATCGGATCACTATTCCACACACCTGTACCGACGTCTATCTCTCTCTGAGAATTTTGTGACGTTTTGGTGAGAAATAACGAAAAAAAACATTTTACGGCATGACGGTGGCCATTTTTCAAGATGGTGGCCGAAGCTCCACTCGGATTTCCCAGGACTTTTAGTATGTTGATCGGACCACTATTCTTCACACCTATACCAACTTCTATTTCTCTCAGACGATTTTCTGGAGTTTTGTGTGCGAAATAACGAAAACTTCGTTTTACGGCATCAACGGTGGCCATTTTCCAAGAGACTTTTAGTATGTTTATTAGATCACTATTCCACACACCTGTACCGACTTCTATCCCTCTCTGACGATTTTGTGTGCGAAATAACGAAAACCATCATTTTACGGTATGACGGCGGCCATTTTCCGGCATGACAGCGGCTATTTTCCAAGATGATGCCGAAGTTTCACTTGGATTTCCCATGACTTTTAGTATGTTGACTGGAACACTATTCCACACATCTGTACCGATTTGTATTTCTCTCTGACGATTTTCTGACGTTTTGTGTATGGAATAACAAAAAAAGTAGTTTTACGGCATTGGCGGCAGCCATTTTCCAATATGGCGGCTGAAGCTCCACTCGGATTTCCCGAGACTTTTAGTTTGTTGGTTGGACAACTATTCCACACATCTCTGCTAACTTTTTATCTATGTATGATTTTCTTCCATCATTTTGTCTAATTTGCCTACACTATTAGCTCTCATGGATGGGAAATTGACCAAACTTGATCAGGATCATCGCTTGATCGCAATTGATCGTCAACAATCATCGTTTGACCTTTACGTATAGTGACGTAATGCGCAATTTTGCAGAGGGAGTTAACAAGTTAACCTGTTAGCTTCCATGAAAGCAAAATTGATCCTATTGAACTTATTCGTTTGATGGTTGTTTCATCGCGTTTCATCGGCGACAATCGACGTTTGATCGCCACAAGTAGTGGCGTAATGCATAATTCGAAGGAAGGTAACAAGTTAAGTTATTCGGCCCCGTTGAAGCAAGTGCATAAAGTTCTTAACCTTCTACAATGACATGCGTATTACATCAGTACAAGTGAAGTTCAAAAAGCGATGAAACGATCTGGTTCAGTTCCTATTAATTTTGCTTCTCTGGTGGCAAATAGGTTTAGTTGGTATCCTCCTACTAAATCAAGCTTACTACTTTACAGTATGTAGCGATCAATGGACGATTGTTGGTAATCAAACGACGATCTAATCCAAGTCTGATCATTTTCCTTCCATAGGGGCTTACAGGTTAAACTTCTTAAAATGGTGCGTATTACATTACTACCTCTAGCAATCAAACGATGATTGTTGGCGATCAAACGACAATCAAACAATCTGGCCGAAGTGTAATCAAAATCGCTTCTATAGGAGCCAATGGGTTAACTTGTTAATCTCTACAAAATTATTTTATGTAATTCGTCACTACACGTGGCGCTGATTGTTGACGATCAAACGTAACTAAACGATAACGGTATGATCTGGCCTGCTCTTAAAATGATGCGTATTACATTACTACCTCTAGCAATCAAACGATGATTGTTGGCGATCAAACAACAATCAAACAATCTGGCCAATGTGTAATCAAAATTGCTTCCATAGGAGCCAACGGATTAACTTGTTAATCTCTACAAAATTATTTTATGTAATTCGTCACTACACGTGGCGCCTATTGTTGACGATCAAACGCAACTAAACGATCCAATCACTTTGCTTTCATGGTGGGCTAACAGGATACCTTGTTAATCTCCCAACTAAATTATGCGTATTACGACATTGCGCGTGTCAATCAAACGATGATTGTTGGCGCTTGTTGGCGCTCTCTTAAGCGGTGCGAACTGGTTAACTGTTATTCCCTTTACAAAAATAAGCATATTACGTTATTACATATGGTGATCAAACGATGTTTGTTGCCCAATGAACGACAATCGAACGGACTGAACCAATTTCGATCAATTTTACTTTAATGAGTCTAACAGGTTTACTTGCTAACTCCACTAAAAACTATGAATATTACGTCACTACGCGTGGCGATCAAACGATGATTGTTGGTGATCAAATGACGATCAAATGATATGGACCAATTTCAATCAATTTTGCTTCCATGGGGTATTACAGGTTAACGTTAACGTGTTAATCCCTCTAGAAAATTATCCTTATTACGACACTGTGCATGGTGATCAAACTGTGATTGTTAGCGATCGAATGCGATCAAACGACTATCAAACAATTTGTCCCAATTGCGATCAATCATACTTATATGGGGATTAACAGAGTAATTTTGTTAACTCCCTGCAAATTATGTGTATTATGTTAGTATGAGTGGTGATCAGATGCTGATTGTTGTGGATGAAACGAGGTTAAACGAAGATCAAACTATCTAGCCTAATTTCGATCAATTTTGCTCTCATAAGGTGGCTAACAGGTTAACAAACAGTTTAGCTTCCGTACAAAATTATAAGTGTTACCTCACCACGCGTGGCGATAGAACACTAATTGTTGGCAACCAAACGCAATCAAATGATCTGGTCCAATTTCTATCAATTTTGCTTCCATGTGAGAGAGAGGGAGCCAAAGTTTGATAGCTTATCTTTAGAACCAAGAACGATAAAGATCTGAGACTTGAAACAAATGTAAGCGTGTTCTATGTGGATATTTTTGAGATCATGGCCAATGTTAGAAGTTGTTACGTTTTTGTATAGTAAGGAAAGAAAGCATCCAAAGTGTAAAATAAAAAATATAAAAAAATGAAAATAAATTAATATTCATTTGCAGAAAACGATTTCCTGCAGATGAATCCCTATGTTATATGTAGTATTCATAAACATTTATTCATTATTTCATAAATGTTACAGAGTTGATGCAGTGTTGGCATGTAAAAGGTTATTTAATGCAAGTCCGTAAAATGGATGTGTTTGACAGAAACGCGGCTCCTGTCAACAATGTTGTAGTAAAATTACTACAACAGGTGTGTTTTAGGTTAATTAATGATAAGCAATGAGAATTTGCACATAATTAATAACATGAGTTTTTTTATACCAGCTGTCAGGTGGGTAATTTTTTATCGCAAAATTTTGCATAAGAACTTAGGTTTCTAATTATGCGCAAATTCTCATTGCTTATCATTAATTAACCAAAAACACATATGTTGCACTAATTTTACAACAATCTTACTGTAAAAAAAAACACCTATTTTACGGGCTTGCATTAAATAACCGTTTTACATGATTACTAATAAAACACCAAATGACCAAAGCAGTATATATATTTTAAAATTATACAGTATATTTGTGTTACAGTTTCGGCTATGTAACATACCGTTCCTCAGATAATTGATAATGTGTCTGAGGAAGGCTATGTTACATAGCCGAAACTGTAACACAAATATACTGTATAATTTTAAAATATATATACTGTTTTGGTCAGTTGGAGTTTTATTAGTAATCTTGAATTTTCTAAAGCTACAATGAATAATTTACTTTTTACATGGCAACACTGCATTAACTTTGTCACATTTGTGAAAGAATGAATAAATAATGATGCATACAGCACACAACACAGGGATTCACCTGCAGGAAATCAGTTTACTGCAATAATTTTATTCATTTTGTACAATTTTTATTTTACGCTTTGGGTACTTTCTTTCGTTACTACACAAAAACGTTGCAGATTCCAACATTGGTCTTATTCTCAAAAATATCTACATAGAAGACGCTTACATTTGTTTGAAGTCTCAGATCTTTATCCTTCTTGGTTCAAAAGATATACGCAATCAAACTTTGGGTTGCGCAACTTTGCAGACACACTGTACATGCTTTCATTATACTTAGAAAGCGATAATGCGATGTTATGGCACTTTGTCCTTAAGAAGAAAAAACATTAGTTATTTTCTTCGATAAGATTAGGTAATTTTGCTCATTCCGTAAAACTCTTTCTTAGACTACGAAACATGTAAATAAATGTACAGTTAAATTTCATATTTCACAAGATTCTTGGTTGAGTTTCCATTATTAGTACATTTTCAGTTCATTTCCCGGAAAGCTGAAACATACTGAATAATAATAATAATAATAATAATAATAATAATAATAATAATAATAATAATAATAATAATAATAATAATAATAATAATAATAATAATAATAAAGAAATAACATAAAATAAAATAAAAATAAATGAAATGCAGATTTCCTTCTTCTGTCGTAATTATAATATAAAGTTCCTAAGAAACACGTTTGCTTTTCTATTACTTGTGGGTAAGAGTGATAATGAGTGATCAGTGCTAATATTTACGATAATTACGATAGTCAATGATCACGTTTCGTGGTAAGAATAAAACTCATTGGAAGTCAAAAGACAAAATACAGAAAGAAAATGAAATATCTTTAACAAGTCACGCTGGTGTAAATTATGTTTATTTGACAGTGCATAAATAACATACTTGGAACTGAGTAAAATGTTTTACAATAAAGAAAATAGCTTTGTCCTTAAAACATAAGAAAGAGATTTTCGAGTAAATACGATGGATGCGAATTTACAAACGTCTGTTTCTTGATTTTTACTTTAGTTTCAAGTCTACCGAAACATGTAAATTTAGTGACACACTTTTGAAAATATTACCTATTATAAGACTATATATAACTTTGACTGAGGATCTAATTCCAAATATAACAAATTTATTGCATTATTACAATAACTACTACTATTTTACTAATACTATTATTACTACTACTACTTTTATAGGTTTATATTATTTACCTGAAGATGTAAATCTGTTTTTTAAATACACACACACACACACACACATACATACATACATTATACATACATACATATATATATATATATATATATATATATATATATATATATATATATATATATATATATATATATATATATAAGCATTCTAATGCATAACTTTAAAACCAAGATATTTCATACAAGTGACTTTGATTCGGATTCTCTATGCTCTCTAGTTTGTGAAATTCGAAGCTTGATACCAACGATTCCTCATTATAGGGAAATAAGCTTTGGATGTATACTAACTTATGTGAGTTATAATTTCCGTAATCGTAATGTAGATATTAGAATGGGCCTATCACACAGCTACAATTGTATTTTTAACGTATAAGTTTTCAACACTACTCGTAATCTGGTAGGAAAGAAAAACTATATGTTGACCAGATTAATAAGAGATCTTCTCAGTTGGCATACCTTGGTCAATACCTAAAATGAGTTACTCAGCAGGAAACCATATTGTTGATCAACTTTCTTTTTCTGTTTACCCTAATTCTTTAGAGTTAGAGGTTTTATTCAACATAGCTGCATATTTTATAATACTTTCCGTGCATCTGTGTCAAAATTTGATAATGAAAGTATGAAATAAGACGGACAGAAAGCAGCTCTACCGATAAAGAAATTGTTAACACATATCTGAAAACAACGCTTTTTTCACAGATCTTCGAACAAATTGCGTCACACGTAACCAGAAAAGCCAGCTATTGCGAATTTCCGTGCTAAATGATAACAAAAGACCATCAAGTTGCGCTCACACGAAACACTGCTGCCAACTATTTAAAGGATTTTTTTTTTTTTATTTATAGTTGAAAACTTTTGAAGTGGCCAATCACTAGCTAGTTTACCCTACTTCATTGTACTTTGGAAAAAAAAAGTAGAATTCTTTCTTGAATAAGACTACGTTTCCATTTTACATGAATCTTGTAGCTGTCATAGAAAAAAAAAACTTGCAACCCAATCTTTCTATTTACTGTTTATATGTTACAAATTCCTGAAAACAAGAAAAGTATCTCCACCCACGTAGCACTGCACTCTAGTGGACAAATAGCGAAACTCCTCATTAAAACGTGTATTTTGGAGCACTTTCCCTCCCTGTCCAAAAGAATCCGTTATTTCGGAAGCGGCGTAACTGTTTGTTTTTTTCTCTCTTTCGTTATGTCAGCGGGAGGGCGATAGCAGGTAGCAAGCAAGGCATCCCAAAAGTTGCACAAGTTCAACTCCTTGCAAGATGGAAAAAATGTTGTATGTCCCTTTCAAGACTATGTTTACATGGTGAAATATAATAGGTTTTTTTTTTTTTTTTATGACAGCTACAAGATTCATGTAACGTCGCAAGCTTTATGCAAAATTCCACGAAACACAATCCGACAGAAACAAGAACACTGAAACCTGGAGGTCAGTTCTAAAATTCATGCACTTCAGTAAGAATTGAACTCAAGATATTGCATATTGTGATCTGCAGTTGAACGCCTCAGATCACTGGGCTATGGCCACCGGTGAGGCGGAAATTAAACGGAAACTTATTTAATAAGAATATGGGGGAAAATCAGAAGTGGACAGAGAAATTTCACCGATAGGATGTTGTGCAAGCAAAACTCACAGGACTTTCGAATTCAAGTCCCTCTCCCATCAGAAGTGAGTGAGTCTTT
The DNA here is from genome assembly GCF_964235325.1 of Thermobia domestica. Taxonomy (NCBI): domain Eukaryota; kingdom Metazoa; phylum Arthropoda; class Insecta; order Zygentoma; family Lepismatidae; genus Thermobia; species Thermobia domestica. The sequence goes on along the minus strand of NW_027656219.1, from coordinate 27,880 downwards.
TACAACCGAGCGAATTACCCAATATACATTACAAAAATTCACATGATATTGTCAAAAATTCTAACACATTAACTTGTGTTTTATAGTGGATCATGAGATGCCCTTTTTAAATCAAAAAGTATAAAGAAATATTTCAGTTTAACGTCCTACGTTTATGCCCATCAAGCTAAGGGAGACTATGATCAAGGTAAGTGAATGATGATGGAAGAATTAGTGAAATGAGAAAGTGGGAGAAAACGGGAGTACACTAAAAAACTCATGGACATGATGTTGTTCACCATAAGCGTATTTGTCCAGGAATCGAACCAGAGACTCACGCACCAGAGGTATGCGCTCTTCCACTGAGCCACCATGTTCCCTTTTTTTTGAAAAGAAAATCAAGTTTTACTGTAAATGGTATAGTTTATATTAAGCGCGCGATAAGAATAGAACTTAAATCAACCTAAATTGCTGGAAAAGAAAAATAAAATACAACATGCAAGTAGGTTATACATTGGCCAGCAAGGTCATGGCGACCTTAGAACTTATCAGCTTGTAGCGAATGCTAATTATTATACTTAAACTCACAAGGTTGATTCACTCAAAGAGAGGAAGGGGAAGAGAATAAATGGAGCAATGAGTATAGAGAACACGATACAATTTAAGCTATTTCGTTTCAGTCTCTTGAAGAGCATACCGTATATGGAGAAAATAAATGCTCTAAGAATCTTTGTTTAATGTTGAACGAGTTTTTTTTTTCTATACATTGTTCAATATCAATCATTTGTTATTAAAACAAACGTGACTAACACATATAGATAAAATATGTTATTTTTTCCTTAACTTAAAAAAGCAAGTGGATCCAGTTCGTTGTGGATAATTTTTATTAGGAAATCCTTGAAGAAGGGAGTTGTTGTCATAAATGAAAGTTGTTGCTGAAGAAAACAAAAACGACACGGTTATGTATATATGTGGAAAGGTTTTGAATAAAATTTGACTTAATGGGAGCAACTGAAATAGATGTCTGCATTGTTCTTGCATTGTGATCCAAATATATACTGACTTGCTTCACATTTCTCAGTATTTACCTCATCAAGGCTAGCAAGATTTTCTTATGTACATGTAAACACAATTGAAATAATTTGATATAAACCTGCAATCCACACACGTATATATATTTTTTACGTAGTTAGCTGTAATAACGAAGTAGACCGATGTACAAATCTCTCCAATTTTCGTTCGGCAAAATAAATAAATAAATAAATAAATAAATAATAATAATAATAATAATAATAATAATAATAATAATAATAATAATAATAATAATAATAATGGTAAGATATTTTGCAACAGCTATTTTCAGGTGAAAATTTTACTGATATAACGTGATCATAATTTATCTATTTATTTATTTCATAAGGACAACACAACAGGCTTAATGCCCAGCCATAGTGTCGTGTACATAATTATTTAACATACATTATTATCCATACACAAACATATGACGTTTAATTATGCAGAATTGTTGAATGACAGTTGTTTTGTTTTCGGTTATGCAAGTAAGATATGAGATACCCCCTTGCTTGTTTTGAAAAATTCAGAGATTCTACTTTTAGTAGCAAGACATCATAATCAACGAAGTCAAATGCCTTGCTAAAATCAGTTTAAACGACCTCTACTTGACCGCCTACATCAAATTCTGTTGCTCATTATCACATCTAGATTTACGTTTACTAGTTATTCCTCCCAAATCTTTGACTCGTCTGCAAATTACCTGCATGCTGGCGCCATCTCTTGGCGTCATGTAGGAGGCAGAACAGTAGAAACGTTTGCCTGACTGTGAACTATTGTGAATTAAAGTGACTGGGAGACTGTGTTTATAATAAATCTTTAGGACACATATATCTACTAAATATTTTCATCTAGAAGTTTATGTAACTCTTAGTGTTTTAAAGTTCGCATATTCCACTTATTCACATACTGGTATGTTTTTGTATTACAAACAAGATGAGTCAGATTGACAGTCTTTACACCAAATTTTAGTTTATCACTTTGCCTTCACTTGTCAGCATATGCATACATAGACCTTTTCACGTGGTAGATGACGTTGGCCCTACAGAAATGTAATCAGAAACAGTTTAATGGCTTTTACTCCTTTCTTTGACATTTAACCTTGAATTATGACGTACAGGGTGGTCCAGAAATGGGCATACCTCTAATTGGTGTCTTCTGACGGTTTTAGGTTTTACCCACATTTGTTTGGTAACATTGCTGGGCATTGTCTGCCAACATTGCTATCCGTGTTCATATGTTTTCTGCTTTTTCTGTTTGGTAACAGTTGTTTGCGCCATTACCTGAATCAGACGTTTCCTGGCTGCTGGATTGGAAGAGATTGTGCATCTTCACCAGCTCCCTTTGCCTAGCCTCCAAGAAGTCCCGACTTGACAACACCAGACTATACTCTCTGCGGTTCCATAAAGCAACAAATAAGAAACACTCGATATCACAAAATGCAGGAATTACGAGCACCTGTGGAACACGTCTTCACCCTCGTGACTCCGGAGTATCTCCGCAAAACATCTGCGAGAACTTGGCGCAAAATTCAGCTGTGTTACGACATGGATGGTGATCATGCCGATGTTTATGACTCTTAAGACTTGAAGGTAACTGTGGACAGACATTCTATCATAAGTAACACTGAACTGCTGAAGTTAAAGGGGAGGTACGCCCACTTCCGGACTACCCTGTAGGTGTCAAACTCTCAAAGGATTATCAGAAACGAAAACAAAGTATTGGGTAATCAATCCCCAAATAGGCTTCTATTATTTTTCTTCAAGAGAGGACCTGGAAAGAAAGTTCTCATTTGCTCTCAGTTTTCTGAGTTGATTGAATGAATGTGTCTCTGCATCGTGGTATCGCTTGTATTTTTCTTACTTTTGGTACGTTTCTGTGTCAGAAGAAAATAGGCATTCCCAGCAAAAGTGGTACAACACCTTCAAGCCGCACCGTTCTCTCCTTACATGAAATCTCGGAGATTATGAACGATAGTGTTTTCGATCTTCTTGTCTGAGATTCAGAGAACGAAATTTCGAAGATTTATGAAAATGAAAATAAAGACAATGGTGGTAGAGGGGTGAAAGTTTGAGTATTGAAAAAGAGACGAAGAACTGAAAATAATAACTCTCGAAGTGGGTGGCGATTTATTCACGTATCTCAAAGACCTGCTTTCCGTTGTTCTCCCGGTATCAGCAAAAAATATGATATTGTGGTAAATAGTACACCTATTCAGTTTTTCCAATGCTTTATGTCTGATGAGTGCATAAGGATGTTAGTCGAAAATCGTGAAAAAATCCTTAAGTTTGCAACACTGCTGATTCTTTCTGCATAGTGGTAGATGCTTCTACTGAAAATAGGTTTATCCTTTTTCTAGCAATCTGTCAAATTTCATTTAATTTTCTTTCAAATCGTAAGGTCTATGGCTTTTTCTCGAAAGCTTTACAAACCGTCGTCACCGGCGTTTTACAGATTTGAAAACCCTCAGGAAGCACAAGCTGTACAATATAATGTATTTAGTTTACACTATTAATCAAGATATTTTGAAGATCAAATAATAGTGTTAAAACATTTGCAACTTTAAATCGAAATATTTTTTTTTTCTATTTTAGATTAGTATACTGTCTATTCATTCTCTTTATGGTTACCTTAAGGTTGTTTTCCAATACTTTTCAACTATCAGTCTACAGACCTGGACTCAAGTCAATTAGACGATATCTCCTAACTAGTTCTCACGTCTAAGAGAGCCCCGTGCTAGAATGTCAAGTACAAACAACATATTACAGATTGGCTTGGAACCTAAGAAATACCAAAATTGTTTCCAATTGGACTCCATACCTCGTAAGTCCGGCTCTGTTATTCTACGGATCCTGCCCGTTACATTTCATGCTATCAGTCCATCTTAAATCTCTTGTTGTAATTGAAAAATATACTTTCCGTTTCCAAAACACACTAAATCAATCTTCATTCGAATGTCATAGGATCACAATGTTTTTTTTTCTTGCCCATGATATATATATATATATATATATATATATATATATATATATATATATATATATATATATATATATATATATATATATATAATAAGAATTATTGGGAAAAATTAAATTTCTGTCAATACATTAACAAGTTAGTCCTACAATACTTCGTTTTTTTTTTAAAATTATAACCCCTAGCCAAAAAGTTTTACAATAATGCTGTATATCGCAATTTTGAAAAAACAATACAACTCTTGGGCATAGTATGCTCGCTTATCTTAAGATCCTCGATATCTTATCGCCTCGTCCCGCCGTCCAGTGCACTGCGCTTATAGAACTTAGACCTCGTATATACGTTAAAATAAATCCATCAGTATGTTTTGGATGAGTGTTTTGTTTTCCCTTCAGCCAGAAATTATAATGTGCAATTCGCCGCGTCACACCGTTCGTGTATAAGCAACCTAACTTACTGGGAACTAGTGGAGTACGTACAACGAATTAATGTATTGTTCAGTTTCACCACATTTTTCCGGGAGAGAAACAAGAAAACTGAACCATTTTGGTATAGCAAAAATGTTGACACTCGCGACGATAGTCACGGGAAAAGGGTTAATCGATATTTCTAGATTCGAGAGACATGTTCGGTCTCATAGAGACAGTATAAATAATCCAGGATGATGGGTTCTGTAAACTGGGGTTTGAGCAATTGAATTCATAAATTATGTTACTGACTTGAAACAGGAAATGAATGAGAATGACAATGCGGAGTAATGTTTAAAGTGTCTAGATTGAAATCGAAATGTTGCACAGGTAGATAACTAACAAACAAAACAAAAGAACTGTACATATAGTTTTGCTTCTGTGATAATTTCTGCTCCTGTAATATAATGTAATATAATAGAATACCGTAAAATGATTGCCAACGTTAATAACATCATGGGCTCAACTAATGTAAAGACAACATGGAGCTAACTAATTTAATTTCATAAATAAATTAAAGCGTAAATAAATAGGTAAATATAAATAATAACCAGCAATAAATAGATTATGTAATGTAACGCTAAGAGCAGAGAAGTACAGTCTTTTGCCTGACAACTCGTTATAACAAATAATATGTTTATTTGCTTGCCTAGGTTAAGGGTAAACTGTATCGGTGATAACGCTTCTCCTATAAATATTCATGGATCTATACGAAAGTTGGTACACAAGATGAAAGTAGTAGAAAATACAATGAGAAAAGTCCGTTTTCCGGACAGCGGTATATTGTACAAATATACGGAATCCTCTTGCTTACTACAGAAATCAGTACGAAGCATACGTTATCCGTATGCTACGTAGACACTGCTCTTAGGTGTTACATCATGCCGTTGCAGGATGTCCGATATCTAATAGTCTTCCTTATATTACATACAAATGTGTATGTTACCTTCGTCAGCTATATGTTATATACGTCCATTTGTATGTGACATCCTGACCGCCTATATTGTTTCATACGGAAAGTACGTACAGATGGAACACTCATACAGAAAGTATTATAAAACATGCGTTTTCAGTTATACGTTTGCTGTACGTTAAGTCCAAAAACTACACGATTTACAGATGTAACATACAATTTTACGTACGAACATACAATATTTTTTCTCAGTGTAGTAGATCCAAACAAAGCGCCAAGTACGTCCCGAACATGTTAAATAGGTATTCAAGTGAGTAAAGTACTTACCTAATAGTATCCTGAACGACTACACAAGTAGATGTTCACATAGGTAGCCGGGAGTATACATCCTGGAAGTCTATCTGGGGTAAGATAGCTCCCGTTTCCTGCAATACATTGTTGTAACCGGGTAGGAGTCGTTAACTCATTATCAGGTCCTTTTTGTCATGTCCCACATGTAATTTGCAGAGGTCTAGGAGTTCAGGATAGAAAGCGTATTAACATTAACCGATTATATTTAAGCAATGCCTTCATATTGTTCTATAGAAGTACAATTATGTGTTGACGTTTTTAAATATTTTGTTTTTGGTTAATCAGTACAATTAGTGCTGTGGAACAGAAGCGTCATTTTGGAGTACAGGGGGGAAATTGCTTCTATCAGTTTGGGTAATACATATATTTTAATAAATTGTATACTAATATACTACTACTACTAAAAAAAAAAAAGTGGAATTCTAATATCGGTGGAGTACCTTGCCCGCCCCTTTCACCACGCAAAATCTGAAATTGTACTCCTGCTCTGCAATCTTATCCTCTACAACGAGCATTGTTCTCTATTTATGCAACAAAGATGAGATTTCGAAAAATTTGAAAATGATCAATTTTCGGCTCTTATAACGTCCCAAATAACCTTTGATTTTTAGTTTAACGAGCAGTTCAACAGCGAAGCTATATGAGATGTGCACCAACCGATTAACATGAATCCGAACCACATGGGCTCCCGCCGAGAATCGAACCCTAGTATCCCATGCCAAAGGCGCGTACGCTAACCGCTTAGCCACGAAGGAATTCAACTTCTGAATTAAAACAGAGAAAATCGTACTTGAAGACGAGTAGGTCAGCTGAAGACCATGGTGCACCGAAGCTTCGTAGTCTGTGGCAAGTGACCTGTCAATAACGACAGAACACCTATGACAATAATATATTAGGTACTTATTCTTACCTTCATTACCTTGCCTTCGTTACATTGGACATCGGATTAAATCTGTAAGGATTCAAATTTCAATGCTGTCCCACTGGGAATCCGAACCCGTACCACATGCATCAAAGGTGCGCGTACCGGCCACTAAACCAGGTACGGACTTCTGTCACCTTTTTTGGAACTTGTTTTTGTGTAGCAAAGCTTTAAACAACATTTTCCTTAGGAGTTCATTTTTTGTGTAGCACATGTTTTGTATAGCTTGGAGTACATAAAAAAAAATACTAACTTTGTATAATATATAGATTGTGTAAACTAGTAGCTGGTTTTGAGTGTGTCCATATGGAATTTCCTTCTATTGAGTGTTGAAACCGTAATGCCGTTAAGAAACAAGGAATTGGAATTACACAGTCCACGAACAATTTTTGTGACAAAATCACAACTTAAAAACATAAATATTTATTTCCTAATTATATGGTAATCAAAGACTAGTCCAACCCACTTTGTTTTCCCATTCTTTAAATTTTGAAAATCGAATCCTACTCTTTTGACGCCATTTTAATGAAAAAGAAGATATTGCAGAAATGAAGATTCCTGGACTGACGTTATGAAACAACTAGATGTATTATTTATGAATCTCTTATCAATTCTTTAACCAACAAGAATAGATAGAAGGGCAGAAAAGAATGTACTATTAAAGTACCGTGTTTTTGATAGAGGTCAAATTTTCGAAAAATAAGTATTAATTATACATAACAAACGGCTATGGAAGCCCTTTATTACCAGATCTAATACATAAAATGTTAAACTGCACCTGCCTCTGACTTGTAAGTCGTCAATTTTACGGGCAGTCTCCAGTAATATAACAGTGGATTGGTTTGTGTTATTAAGAACCTAAAATATACTTCAACTGTTTGATCTCGAAAAGAAGACGAATATATCGCTCTTGTTGCAGAAATAGTTCACTTCGCTAATACGATATAAGCACAAATGCATCACATTTTCCTTTACAATTTTTCGTTTGGATCTGTTTCTATGATTTTGTGTAGCAAGCTGTGACGTGATAATTGTACAGAAATGTAGACAGGTCAATGAATAGAAATTCGAAAACTGAGGAACACAAATTAGTCTAAAAATTTCACTGAATTTAAATTTCTTTTCCTTTTTCCTATTACAGAATCTCTCATTACATTTGCAGTCTTCTTTCGACACTATGGAAGATTTCCAGAAGAGGCGGCTGCCCCTCTGGTTCTGCCAAGTTATTTTTATCTGTTTGCATATTAAAATGAATTGACTATTCTCTAACCTCATACTTGTGTTTATGTGAACGCAACCTCATAAAAATCAATTATTGTTTATGAGCGATGTTTCTGTACTTGAAACAACTGTGGTCATGATGACATCTATTATAACTTCTCATGACCTGCAACCGAAGCTAAACCCTTCTGGAAAGACATGAGTGTTTTGTTACTGTAAATCTGTTTCCGCCTAAATAGTAGTAATTTTTAGATTGAGAATACTTAATTGTCTTACTACTTCACTAGGAGCTCTTGGAAATTCCCTGAGTCTTAAAAGAAAAACGTCCTTGGGTTTATATTATGCACGCTTCATCACCGCGCATATGACATTTATACTATTTTTACAGGTATAGCAGTTTTGTCTTGAAGCATCATTGTTTCTTTGTAAATTTAAAATTAGTATTCAAGTGGATTTTTACTTTTTTTCACGTTTGTTTGGAAAGAAAAACTTTCAATTTAACGTCCCACGATTATGTCCTTCAGGGTTAGGGAGACGCATGATTAAGGCAAGTGAATGATGATGGAAGAATTAGTGGAATGAGAATGAGAGAGAAAACGGGAGTACTTTCCTATCATACACAGAAATTCTATGGACTCGATATTGTCCACCACAAATTCACTTGGTCAGGTATCGAACCAGGGATCCCACGCACCAGAGGTAAGCACTCTATCACTGAGCCACAGTGCCTTCACCTTTGTTTGGAATAAAATGCCTAAGTCTCTAATTCTTACACTGATAATTTATAACTAACACCCTATGATTGCAAGCAAACTCTTTGTTCAATTTAAGTAATACTTTATCATTGGGTCAATGTAGAGAAATTACTGTATTTTTCTCCTCCGCTTTGTTTTAAAATTAATGTTAAGTAAAATATGAATTTGTAGTTGAATGACATTCGAATATCTCGTCGGGAATCGAACTCACTAACTACTGGGTGAACCTAGAAACCATTATAAGCCGAGTATATTTAACCACTTCTAACGTATGATTAGGCCCTAGCGTTAATTCATCTCTCATGTTTACGTTCAGTCATGTTATTCTTTGTATATGTTTATTTTGTTTTTAAAAAGACAATGTAGTGATTGAAGGTGTTTACTTCCTCTGTTTCACAATGAAGTTTCAAGAAGTCTCCGATGGGCAGCAGCACTGACCAATAACAACAGTTATGAAGCCAGAGAAAAACTTTTCTCGTCGGGAGGAGAAAAAACCAGCTGTTTGTTTTTCTTATGCAGCCATAACAACCTCAATGGTTTTTGTATTGTCACGTTCATTGTATTCTAAAATTCTTCCTTTAATCGGCTTTTCGATACGTTTACACAGTCGAACAGCAGCAGGAAAAAATATGGTGTAAAAATTTGCTCTGGATCTCAGTTTTAGTCTTCAAAACTAAAGTATGAGGAATGTTATACAATGACTATGTTCGTCCGTTGTCTATAATCCAAAGGTACCAATCAGATAGAGCAGCCACGGTTTACCGAATCTTTTTTTGTATATTGTCCCTGTCTGTTAGAGACACAAGAAATCTTAACAATTGATGGATCACCATCAATTTTAGCCAGAGGCGGATCCAGGACGGACTTCTGGGGGAATGGTAGGTTGTAATACTGCTACTTAGAGCTACTTTAAGAGCTCCAAACTCTGGGACGAGTTTTAATTAAATAAAAAAGTAAGAAAGATTCCTCTTCTGCGGGGGGGAGGGGAGACGAACGACCCTAGATCCCCCCTCATTTTACCCGGGATGTAGAAGGTCGGAAGTTAGGTAACAACTTCATTTATGGAGCAAATATGCAAAACGAAAGTGGTAGAAATCCAGCATTTCCGGTTTTAACGTTGTTCAGTGTAGAGCAAAAACGGCAAGAGATACCCTGAAGAGTTCCTGCAATCAATTGATATTCCCAAGAATACATTTCATCTCCATCCAAAACTCTATACTAAAACCGGAAATGATAGAAATATACTACAACTTCCGGTTTCAATACTGATCTTCATAGATCTAAAACGATAAGAGATAACGAGAAGCTGTTTTTGGAATCGATTTACCGTTGTAAGAAATATACAATCTTCTTTCTTAACCCTCTATTCAAACCTGAAGTAGCAAACTCAACCACTTCCGGTTTCAACTTTGATCGATGCAGAGTAAAAACGATACTATATAGCGAGAAGCTGTTTTCTGCAATCAATTAAGCGTTCCGAGAATGTGTTCCATCTCCACTCTTATCTCTCTAGTAATACCGGACCACTTTCAGTTTCAGTACTAATTGAAAAAATAATACGCCATGCAACTTCTTCACTTGTTCACGTGACGCTGCTACTTTTTCTTTGTTATAAATTCACTGTCCAAGAGTCGGTTCTATCTCCTCTCTTAACTCAATTCAAACCAAGTGGTAGGAGTTCACTATTTTCCGGTTTCAATATCAAATACCATAGAGCAGCAACCATAATAATTAGCGAGAACTATTTTTTAATGATTTTAGTGTTTCAACAATGTGTCCCATTTTTACCCTTATCTCACAATCAAAATTCAAAATGGCGGAAATCTGCTACTATTTTCGGTTATAATATTGATCCTCTCAGACAAAGACGGTAAGATATAGCAAGAAACGGTTTCTTAATATTATTTCAAGATCACAAGAGTAGATTCCAACTCAGCTTTTATCTTCCTGTTGAAACCGAAAGTGATAGAATGCTACTACAACTTCCGATTACAATATTAATCACTGACATATACAAGTGGGCTTCTAGTTATTAAACGCACCTTGAGCAAGACTTTGTGGAAACCTAAATATTTACTAGCTTTATCGTTGTTTTACATGGAGAAATAAAATCAACTTGGTTTATAGTAGTATTGGAAGTTTTACTATCTGTCTAACTACATAGATAAGTTGAGAAACCCATGTATTCAACGCCGCAGAAACGAAAGGACGTTATCGAACCGTATAGCCTTCTACTCTGCTACTCCAATCTTGTCAGAACTGTTAGTATCCACCTTTCTCACCTTACCTTATAGCTCTATTATCCTCTTATTCTCTCAGCCTAAGCAACAACTTCATGAATATTCCACGTCTACCGCGTGCTGCCCTATCTTTAACATATTGATATGAGTACTCGCATGTAATGCGTACCTATTGCAAAAATAACCCACTAGAAGTTTCACCGGTTTCCGTGAGGTCACCGAAGTCATGTAGTGCTCCAAACAGCATTATATTGGGCAATCGTTTGTGGCAAATCAGATTTGGCAATGTCTAAGTGTTCATCTAGTGTTATGAGAACAACTGGAGTGATACCTGAAACAAACATTGATACTGAATATCTATGTGGGTATAATATTCCACGCTCACTCTAGATCTTTGTGTTACTGGACCACCATGTTTCATACACAGGGCCGGCCGTAAGCCGATTGGACCTATTTTTCCCAATCGAACCCCGCGCTAGTGTCGTCTACTCTACTTTCCAGTGCCGTTTTAACATCATATTAGGCTCCAGAGCAAACAAATGTGTTGTGGTCCCTAGGACTAAATTTTGCTCTTCATACATGTGATTAATACATGCCATTATGCTAGCTGGGCCCCGGCAAAGTGGCTATAGTACCGTTAAGATGGCTCTACTGCTCTCGTTGTCAAGTTCACACAACATAATGCAATACAGGTACATCCATGGACACCACAAGGGAGAGTATGGCCTCTCCCTAACAAGTAAATGCATAATTTGTATTAAGTTTCCGGGCACAAGCAAATATTATCTGAATTTAATGCTGCAGTACTTTTATTATTTTTCTATGTTTACAACTTCTGTTGTAAAAGTAGATAGTATGTCCAGTGAGTATTCTGGACATCCCTAACACTCCCCCAAATTTCATTGCAAACATCCCTGGGCGTAAAGATATTGTTTTCTTTGAGTTTGTGTAAAAATCTACATCATTATTCTGGGTGCACACCCTCTTTTATTTTGAACACTCCACTAAGAAAAGTTCTTACTCATTATGTCATTGGATACTACCGTGAATACCGAGATGGTATCAAATACATCAGCCTCAGTGCGTATTCTTTGCAAATATCCTTTCTCTTATTATAGCTATATTAAACACACAACCATAGGACAAACTTTGTCCTCTCCTGCGAAAAAACCCGTGGATGTCATTTTTTTCTTTTTTTTAAAAAATAAGAAATCAAGTCAGGAAATCGGAATGTATGCTAGTGCACACTGAATAGGTGGCTGTTTATGAAGGTTTGTCTTCTAACTCGAATAATCCAATAAAAAAATATGCCATCAGTCTTCCATCAGTTCCTTAAGGTTTGTGATCGATTCATTTTGTCTGCAGTTGATAACGATATTAAGCTGCTTATACCTTTCATAAGTAGCTACCTACGATGTCCTCACTAGCATACATTAGGTTTTCCTAAGTTTAATTCTTTTCAAAAAGATACAGCTGTTAAGAAATCTTTGAACCAACGAATTCATATCAATGTCCATTTCATTGTCTTAAAAATATAAATGTATGGAAACATAGACTTCACCACTGTATTTCTCGTAAAATTCTAGCCCAATTTGATATATTACATGACTCCCTTCCGATTTAAAAAAGTCGAGCGAGATACAAGATTGCCGACATCAAGATGGCGGCAATGACAAGCATACCTTCAAATAGATATCTACTTCCTCCCGGTGTTAATGTGTTTTTGGTTTCCATTCCTTGACCCATTTTACAAATAAAATAAAATTTTCAATGGCTTATTCTGATCAATCAGGATTTTGGCCACTGCGGCCGTCTTTATGGACGGAAGCAGCTTAAATTTTGCTTACGCTCGTTTCTTGATATTCGACACTTGTCTGCCAAGTTTGGTCAAGAAACTAGATTTCGACATCGATAGGTTTACTTGTAAGAGAAGAAAACTATGAAATACTGGTACAGAGAACCTTCTTGAAAAATTGCGAGGCACAAGGGTGAAATGTGTATTTTATATCCATTCACTGTCTGCATTTCCATTTGAGTTATTTCTCTGAAAAATTAACTGCTATAAGCAATGAACAGGGTGAGGTTTTCATCAGAACATTTTGCAGATGAGAAAAAACGTTATAAAGTGAAGCGGGACCCGTCTGCGATGAGATATTACTGTTAGTTCCTCCTGAAGCAGAACTCCATGGCATAGAAACGGGGAAATGTTTGGAAACTGTCTTTTTCGTTAATCTTTTTTTTTTTTTTTCTTAATCAAGGATAAAAGTAAACATGCAGGGTGTTCCGGGGGTAAACTGATAAACTTATATTATGTGTTCAGGATCTCAACATAAGAAAAATTATTTTCTGCGACTTCGGTCGAAAATGCTTAATTACGGAGGTAGGGATAATAAAAGAATAAGAAAAATAACCAATTCCAGTAATTACTTTTAATTAGCTCTTTCTCCGTAATTAAGAGTTTCCATGAAAGTCGCAGATTTTTTTGGATGGGGGATTCTGAACACACGCGAAGTTTGTGGGCTTTTGCCGGAACACCCTATATATGCATACGTAATAACGATATACACGTAAGTTTGTAAATGACGTGTTTGCAGTGTTCAGTATCACATACACGTATTTCTTTCTTTAAAACTTAGAATTTATCTTCATATACACCTTTTACTTAATATCTCAAATTACATTTACTCCAGTTATCAGTTAATCATCATCATTATCATAGCAGAAAATCTGAGGGTGATACGAAAAAACTGACTGCATTTTCGTTTTCAGGTCGTTTGATTTAGTAAGGATTGCATTGTTTCATCTCTACACATTTTTGAAAGTTGAAATTTGTAGATATGTGTTATCAGTGCTACAAGTTTATTACTGAAACTATATGTAAAAATAAAGAAGTAAATAATAATATAAATATATTTAATCCGTGATTGCTATTACTTACTTTATCAATAGTTTTAAATTAAGGTGCAACATTTCGCCCTTCATTTCTTGCTTCTTCACTAACCTTATTAACCAACAAAAATAATCGAAAGAGGGCGCTAGTGTAGCCTATGTGCGTAAGAATACTGAATTGTACCCGTGGCGTCGACAGATTTACGTTTGTTTGTTTCACAGAATAAGAAATGGTGTGACTCATTTGCATTTTCGTGCTGTGAACAAAGCTGTAACTAGGGGGAAAGGCGAGCGGAGCGGTCACCCCGGGCGCTAACAGCAATGGGGTGCCGAACAAGCAAGAAGAAAGGAAAGGTTTAGAAATGAGTAAAGGACGCTTCGTTCCGAAAAGGTATTGGCGCCCTATTAAATCAATATTGTTGTCGGTTTGCAAAGAAATAGATTTGTTATTTTATTTATTCCTTTATTTACTTATTTTTTATTTATATTTTTATTTTATTTTATTTATTTTATTTATTTATTTATTTATTTATTGCTTGCTCCGCTCGTAACCCAAACGTTTCAATAAGAGTCAGAAACAGTTTTTACTTATTACTTAAAGAAAGTTATTATATACAATTTGTTTAATAACGATGTGATATATAAGGTCCGAGTAACGTATCGTATTCAGAAGTAGTAGGACTGATTATTTCCCGTGCGCGCGGAGCAATGTAGGGGGGGCTGCAAGGCCGGATGTTATGGAGGGGAGCCTTAGGAACAGGTGTCAACCGGCGGCAGTCGCCTGCGTGCGTTAGTTGCATGTAGACCACTGTGTTAGTAACCTCCTGTTGTGACGCCTCATCGTCAGTTGCGATGGAGCGAAATTTGGAGCAGCTGTACGCCATCAAGTTTTGCGTCAAATTGGGAGAATCACCGACCGAAATCAAAGACATGCTTACACAGGCCTACAAGGAGGATACCATGAGCCGTTCCTCGATATTTGAGTAGCACAAGTTGTTTCGGGAGGGGAGGGAGCTCGTCGAGGAAATTGATGTTGATTTGCATATTTTCACCGTCGTGGCATTGTCCATAAGGAGTTTGTACCTCCTGGACAGAGTGTAAATGCAAGATTTTACGTGGAAGTGCTCACACGGCTGCGAAATCGGATCACACGCGTGCGACCAGACCTGGTGGGAAAATGGAAGCTCCAACATGACAACGGCGCGTGGATTGTGAGGGATCTCCTGACCAAATTCGGAGTTCCACGTTGCCTCACAATCCCGTACAGCCCTGATGTGGCACCGCCAGACATCTTCCTGTTCCCCCGTATCAAGAGGCAGCTCAAGGGGCATCGTTTCTACTCGGTGGAAGCGGTCCAAGGGGCGACGACGGGAGCGCTGAACGGCATCTCGGAGGAAGACTTCCAAAAAACCTTCGCGACCGGGAAGGCTCGCTGCCAGAAGTGTGTGAATACCCAAGGGGCCTATTTTAAAGAGTATTAAGTCGATGTACCAAAATGTTCAATAACTTTTTTTTTTAAAAAAAAAAAGTCAGTCCTACTACTTTTGGATACGACCCTGTATAGTGTACGCAAGACCGTTTTCAAAATCAGAAACGGTAAAGTCTAAAATACGTGTTCGGTGTTTTGATGGTGATGAGTTTGCTTAGTTAATCAGCTTTTCTACCCAATCGGATTAATCGTGACGGTGAGAATGAAGGTATGAAAATGAGGGGAGTGTAGAGACACACGCAAGCTGCTGTTTGCAAGTGAATATTAAAAATGAAGATAAACAAAGGGAACAATAACATTTTCGTGATCACTACCAGTGATTTTTTTATTGCATTGATCATATGAAATGCTTCTAATTTGAATGGATTTTTTAGAATCGTTTCCCCATCAACTACTTGTATTGCCAGTGTTTTATTTTGCATACGTATCTAGTTGTATTTTTTTTATCTATCTACATACATACATAACATATACACACATTCTATGTATGTATGTGTGTTAGTACATTTTTAATATGTTAATTAATAATAAGTAACCTTAAGTTCAGAACTTTCATTTATTAAGGAATTAAGTAATTGTTATAATTTCAAAGATATGCAGTAGCCAAACTATATTTTGAATTTTCAATAAAAACATTACATATATTCTTCACCTCCATTGATCAATATTGAGAAATTCTCAAAGAAGGATTCTTTTGAATTTGCGTTACATTTCACAAAATATTTTTACAGTAAAAGAATCAAAATTAAAATGCTATATGTGTAGTCACATACAGAATAAAATTACTAAAGTTTATAATTATTACTGGAAGTTAATGTTGTCACCCATTTCGAACATTTTAAAAGCACATAGGTTCCAATGTATGGAAATTTAATTTTTTATTGATAGTAGGCCAATAAATAGTAGTAAATTTCCATAACTGTTCTCCAAGTGGACTTGTATACAACCAAAGGTAGTTTTGTCAAGTTTAACAAAGGTCCAAAATAAGCCTCTTGAAAGCAGCTTTTATTTGTAAAAGAATACATAATAATCGCTTTTGGTTGTAGCAATGGTCTGTCCAAGCAGTTTGATAAAAATTCTGAGTAGCATAACAACAAAAAGCTTTTGTGTGTAAAATAATAATAATAATAATAATAATAATAATAATAATAATAATAATAATAATAATAATAATAATAATAATAATAATAATAAGCTTGTACTAGGAGTCAATCGGTTCCCACCTATGTTAGCCGCTTAAGACGTTGCCCGTTTTCTTGAGAGAGGATTTGTAGATTGAGATTTTCCCTTCGTTTTGGATGAGATCCGAAGGCTTTTCTCAAACCTCTCCAGTATTTTTCGAAACCGAAAATATTTAGTATTATTAATTACAAATAAGTATAATTGCGAGATGCATTTCGATCCATTACTAATAAGAAAGGATCCTCCTCTTCTATGGAGTGGGAAGGTGTGATTAACCTTGAAGTTAATGCAAAATAACGATAAAACGAAAGAGATCATTTTAGGGATATGACGCAAAGAATATGAAGAAATATCAAGATTTTTACTAAATTTGAAAATTTTCTCGAATATTATATGAACATTTAAAATATGTAATTTTGATTTGATGTACCATGAAACATTAAGATCCTGATTTCCACTACCCTACGAGATATAATTTAAAATATAAAGTCTCATATTTTCCATCTCTTTAGTAATGTCTTATCAAGTGTTCTAAGTATATTTTGTGTTATATTCTAGATGTGAATTTTAGATGTTTACTCGTAACATTTAGCAGAATTTTTGGAAACAAGCAAACGATTACATTACAGGAAAGAAAGAAGGCATCAAAAACGTCAGTTTACATATTTATTCATGAAATTTAGACTACTATGAAACTCAGATTTGAAAATGATAGGTAAGCTGTATAGCTCCACACTTTAGAACTGCTACTCATGTGAAAAGTTTCTTGAAGAAGCAATGGAGATATTTTCATACAAAAATACTATATTTAATAATATTTTATTTATTGAAAAAACTATAGTGAAATATAGTGTAATTCAGTCTAATGTAAATTTTATTGGGAATCGGTTTATTTCTTAGCAAATATCCCCATTTTAAAAATTAGTTTTAAATGAGCCCACTGTTAAGTGATAACATCATCTACATCTATTTAAATCAAGTAAAATTAGAAAATAGACTAAATATTAACTTACATTCAACGAGAGAATTGTTACGCATATATCCTCGCAACAAATGCAGGTACAACTAACAAAATTTTAAATAAAATTTTAAAAAAATAAATATAAAATTTAACGTCCTACAAAATACCCTTTAGGGTAAAGGAGACAAATTAAAGATTGTGAAAATGGTATAATGAGAATGTTGAAGGAAAGGAGAGAACATTGAGAAAACTCCCGGAGATGTCCTTTTATACTCACTTAGCCAGGTATCAAACCAGGAATACCTAGTACCAGAGGTGAGCGCTCTACCATTGGGTCACCGTACTGCCCGTACTCTCTTTTATATCGCTAGTTGTAACTCATTTCGACTTACCTTTTTTTAAACCTTCACCCCATTGTCATGGCACAAAATGTTAAGTTTCATTAAGTAAAAAAGTAGATTGGTTAAAACGATAACTAGTTAATTATGCAGAATTTTTTTTTTAGTTTCGTAACATTCTTTACTGACTCTTGTTTAAGCCATAATGTGTTGTCATGTTACATCTTGCTTTCGCGGCACTTCTTAAATGATAGGTTTTGCCACAGATAGCAATCTCCATCACACATCACCTGTTCTTAATACACAAGAAGGAAACGAGAGGAAGGAGGAACATTTGCTTAACAAACTTAGTGTCATCTAGTTGCGTAACTTTTTTTTGTTTAATATAATATAATCATCCAACCAAATAGCATCACTGAAATAGCGTTCAGTAAAATCAGCATATATCATGTGAGCAACTTCTGTAACACTCTTGTCTTCACTCGCTTGGTTCCTACGTTTTTTCGTCTTCTTCTTTATCATCATCACCACCACCATCATCATCACTAGTCAGTCTCGGATTACCTGCTGGTCTGCTGCCGTTACTCTATTGCTTTTGCCGTCACGGTCCAGAGAGCATCTGGGCGACAGATTGCATAGAAGAAGTAGTCTCCAAGGGCATCACTACATCATTAGTTACAATCGTAGATCACAGAGCGAAAGAGAGAGAGAGAGAGAAGGAGGTTGAGAAAATAACATAGGAGATATAAAGGGTAAAAATTTTAAGATAAATGTCATGCTCGTGTTACGATATGACAGCATTTAATCTTTGCTAAGTACAATTCCATTCCCTGCCTCTCTCTCTCTCTCTCTCTCGTATTCTCACTTACTCAACAGATATCCTATATACAATACATACTGAACATTACTAAACCAATGTGCTGACTTGTCACCCACTGTTTCGAAATTACTACCATTTTTTCCCTTCTTTCTTTCTTTGTTCTGACGTAAGAGAATTGCAAATCACTTTTCATGTATTACTTGCATAAATCTTCTCCGGTATGCTTATATTTCGCTAACTTCGATTAGTATCTTATCAAACTATAGATTTTTGTCTTTTAAATGACATTCTACCCTCCTGAAATGGACTTTTTGGTGTGACTTAGCCAGTTCACGCGACGCACAAAATATTCGAATTTTTTCTTCTATCATCATTAATTCTGTCCTCTCTAAATGAGATTTTCCCTGGTGTTTTTCAGTACTATTAAAAAAGTGTGCTCTGCTTCGTTTCTTAATCTTTCCAGATATGAACTATACATCGAATTTATTGAATTTTAGCGACCCTTTCAGCAAAGAGGAAATAAACATGAGATTTGATATGATTTGATTTTGAGTTTAGCGTCCCTTTCAGCAGCGAGGCTATTTTAGAAGTAGACTTACAGCTTAACATGGCATCCGAAGCACATGAGCTCCAGTCGGAAATCGAACTCAGGTCTCCCACACCAAAGGCGCATACGCTAACCGATTAGCCACGAGGGAGCTCGCTATGGAAATTAGATATGAACCTACAGCCTAACATGGGATCCGATCTAATGAGTTCCCACCAAGAATCGAACCCGAGTAGAGGTGCTAATGAAATGAGAATTTTCCCATTTCGTCTCGGAAACGAGACGAGAAGTGTATTTTGAAATTTGAGACGAGACGTGAAACATACTTGTTCTCGAGACAAATACACTCGAGTCTACATTCCTCGAGTCTTGTGGAAAACACTAGTATACCCCGAGGTCTTGGATCTCAAACTCTGTTTTAATATTACATGGTAACATGGTAATATATCTACCTAGGCCCTGGCCGATACCTTCCCAAATCTTTTCCACTGTTGTTGTTGTTGTTGTTGGATATCCAGTGTAAAATGACCTCTGAGCTGTATCTGGTGATTGTTAAATAAATAAATAAATAAATAAATAAATAAATATACATACATATAGAGAGAGACGAGATGAGAAAATCTTTCCGAGAATCAGTACAAGACGAGAAAGAATTCTTCGACAATCAATACGAGACAATACTTCCTCAAAGATTATGAGGTGAGGAAACCTAATTTCTTATTTTGTCTCGTCTCATGGACAACACTAAGTGCATGTTTCCCGCACCGAAAACTGGTACCGGTACTCTAACCAAAGTCCGGCTAACCAACAGCTCCACCAAAATAATGGTCTTTTTCTTTCTTTCTTTCTTCCCTTCTTTCTTGTATGTGTATCACCAAAACTATAGTATATGACAAACGGATCTATGTGAGTTAAATGAGTGTAATAGAAGCGCAATCAAGAGTTTGTTAACTGCAAGTATTGTAATTGCAAGTATTAACCCACATGACAAAAAATACCTACATGAGTAATGCCCTAACTTATTACATATCATGAAGATTAATATAAGATATACTGAGAATGCAATAAAGAAACTGAAAACGAATAAAGCAATTGGGCCTAATAATATACCACATTATATAGTAAAGGCTTGCAGTAATATTTTGAAACATCCGCTACATAGCGTATTTAACCTCTCAATAAGGACAAATGTTTTTCCGGATATATGGAAAGAATCAATAATATGCCCGGTCCCGAAAGCCGACAATAAAAATAGTATAGAAAACTATTGTATTGCCAACAATTGCGTAAGTATTTGAAAGTGTCACTTATGATCAGGTGATGCATCATGTTAAACCTGCAAAATCAATATATCATTATGGCTTTTTCCAGAAGAGATCCAAGGTGACTAATTTGACTATAATTTCAATTTCATAACTTCCTCCTTGGATAATAATGGCCAGGTAGATGTTATATATATATGGATTTTAATAAAGCATTTGATACTCTGGATCATGATATATATTAATTCAAAAACTTGCCATGTTCAATGTTAGTCCTCCTATGATATATATATATATATATATATATATATATATATATATATATATATATATATATATATATATATATATATATATATATATATATTAAATAAATCTCACTTACATGAACGTAGACAATCCGTTCTGTATAAAGAAATAAAACCAAAAGGTGAATTCTGGAGTCCCTTAGGGATATAACCTTGGGGCTCTTTTGTTTTCATTATTTATTAATGATATTCCACGTTATACTCATAAACCTCATAAAATACTTCTTGTAGATGATTTGAAAATATTCGTAGATGTAAATCTATAGATGAATGTCTACTCTTGCAATAAGATCTGATCAATATAATAAAACGGTTTACTAGCAATAGACTTACAATAATATTAATAAGTGTAAAACCATGACATACAGTAGACGTGAGAAAACGTACCGGTATGAATTTACTTACTCGATCAATGGAATAAGTTAAGAAAAATTAAATGCGATTAAAGATTTAGGTGTGATATTTGACAAAATATTGACCTTTTCACATCATGTGGCCAATATTAAAAAGGATGCATATAGAAAGTTTGGGTTTCTGATCAGAACAACCAAAGAATTTATGAATGTTAACGCTTTGAAAACGCTTTACTTTTCTTACGTAAGATCCAAACTTGAATATGCCGTACTTATTTGGAACACATCTGTAAAAACATATACTCAAAAAATTGAGCAGATACAAAGCAAATTCATACGTTTTCTCACATACAGAAGGACAGGATTTTATCCAAAATATGAATCTATGATAATTTACTTACAAACTTTACACTTAAGATATCTGAATTAAAACGGACATTGAACGACCTCATTTTCTTACACAGACTTTTGCACAACAAAATAGACTGTACAGACGTAATTGCAAAGATAATGATCCAAGTTCCATCCCTCAAAATACGCAAGGAAAATAGCGGCATATTCTACTGCAGGAAGGCACGTACAAATGCACTGAATATGTCACCTAGATGGAGAATTTGTGCTACATACAATAAAATCAGTAAGAGTTATAAAGATGTAGATATATATTTAATACTTCTGGAAAGTCGTTCAAAAGAGTAATACTTAGTATTTTGTATTTAAAAAAGTTTCAAGGGAAAATGCATTATTTTAATTATTATTATTATTATTATTATTATTATTATTATTATTATTATTATTATTATTATTATTATTATTATTATTATTATTATTTTACTGTGCGTATGCATTCTCTTGCTCCTTCGTTCTTCCTTCCTCCTTTCCCATCTCATGAACAAATATTGGGTATCCCATAGACATACGTTGATCTATTTTACACTTCCACTTCTTATATTATCAGTGGTCTTTCTGTGACAGCTGCAGTTTAACGTCCAATGGTTATGTCCTTCAGCCCAAACGAGAGATTATAAACACGATTTAATGACGGTGGACGTCGCACATTTGTGTGAGGACTTTCAGGCTCGTAGTAGAACTCTAAAGGTAATGGAAATATCTACAGGATTTCTCTGGATTTCAACGAAAAAAATGAAATGAAATCTTTGAGTTTTACGTCCCACGGTTATGCCGGTTAGGCTAAAGGAGACGGTGATGATGAGTAATGAATGAAATGGTGGAATGAAGGAAGTGGGAGGAAACGGGAGAACCCCGAGAAAACCCACGCACACGGTGTTTGTCCACCACAAAGTTCACTTGGCGGGGGCTGGGATCGAACCCGGGACCCCTAGCACCAGAGGTGAACGCTCTACCACTGAGCCACCGCGACCCACTGGATTTCAACGAGTTGTTCATATCACAGAAAATTATTTGAATGTCCAGAAATTATCTCGCGAAGAGATCAGAAAAATATAACAGGAATCTCGTAGGAAGCACCTTTTCCTGAACGTAAGCAGGAATATGGATTTTCAGGATGACCACGGTGTGTTTCTTTCCCATGTGAGGTGAGAATAAATGGGATAGCCTCAAAAAGCATCTTGCATTTACGATTAATCACCTTTAGGATAAAAGGAATAAATATAGAACGTTTCACTTTATTTCAGTTTTGTTTAGAACTAACTTACAAAACAAAGTATATTTCAATATGTTTGTTACTGGTATACAGTGTCTTTGAATGGTACACTAGTTACTACATGTTACGCATACATTAATAACTCACCACGCATAACATGTAGACACTCTTTTTTATTGTCTTTTATGGTAATTATATTTGGAGATTTACCAGCTCTTAAATTCTCTCTTCCCCATGCAATACATAACTGACTTGAATTACTCTCTCACAAACGCACATGCATTTTTTCTCTTTTTCTTCATCTCCTTGAGGTGGCCAGGCATTATGGCAGCTGGTACCTAGAGGCATGAAAGGTTACACTTGCTAGATATGATTAATCTTTTGGACATGGACAACGTGCGGCGTGATTTTGTTACTAATTGCTGTTTAAAAGCTTTAAAAGAAGACAACCATACCACAATGTCGGCATGGCCCGTTAAAAACATGCTTTTTACTGTTTTTTTTTATTTTGCTTTTCGGAAAATTTGTTATTATTCTATCATATCTAACTGTTTTCCTTGTTCGTTAATTCAAGAATTTTCAGTGATTCGAAAGCTGAAACAAAAAAATTAATTTCTTTACAGGAAAAAAGAGACAGGAAAAAGAATTAGAAGACACGATTCAGTGTTTGTTCTCAGACGTAAACAACAACAATTTCGTGACATTTTTCTCATACCAGCTTTAAAATTACATTGAAATTTAAACTTGGCTTTGAAACTGTATCCTTTTAATGAGTCATTGAACAAGAATGCGTTCATGGTATTAGATTTCCAGTTCTCATTCGTTTCAATTTTATATTCAGTTCCTGAATTTCTGTTAAGAGTTCTTCCCCTAGTTTGAAATGTTCGTTAGAGTAATCAAAATTGCTGTTGAATCTTTAATCCTACTTTAAGTAGGGCTTTGTAGTTACAAATAAAATATCTCCAAGAATTATTATTATTAATTTTTACAGTATTTGCGTCGGGACCGGAATACAGCAAATTATGGATGCGTTAAAATATTAAATAATACTTTTGATAAAGTGCATAGTTTCAAATATCTAGGATCAATATTAACAGAGGAAAATCATATTCACGAAGAAATTAAATGTCGACTAAAAGCAGGGAATTCGTGTTACTATTCGGTTCAAAATCTCTTGTCGTCGCGAATTCTGTCGAAGAATTTGAAGCTTAAAATATACAAAACGATAATTATGCCTGTTGTTCTGTATGTCTGCGAAACATGGTCACTTACTCTGAGGGGAGAACATAGACTGAAATTATTTGAGAACAAGATCCTGAGACGAATATTCGGACCCAAGAGGAACGGAAGTGGGGAATGGCGGAAACTTCATAATGAGGAACTACATAAGTTATATGGTTTACCCAACATTGTTAGTGTCGTCAAGTCTAGAAGGCTTAGGTGAGCGGGTCATGTAGCTAGAATGGAAGAACGTAGAAACGCTTTCAAAGTCTTGACTGGAAGACCAATCGGAAAACGACCATTAGGAAGACCTAGCCGCAGATGGGAGGACAATATTAAGATGGATCTCGCAGAGATTGGAATACAAAGTAGAAACTGGATCCAATTGGCTAAGGATAGAAGTCAGTGGAGAGCTTTTGTGAACGCGGCATTGAACCTCCGGGTTCCATAGGCCATAGAGTTAGTTAGTTAGTTAGTATTTGTTTATAATAGAGAGAATAAAACGAGACATATATTAATCAAAACTTTCATTCAACTATCCAAAGGAAATGCATGAAAGTATCAGGTGGATGCATAAGTTCGCGCGGTTCTTATATTTTATTTTTATTCTGCTGTTCTGTTAATTCAAACACATTTAACATAGACACAATATTAACATATTCTATGAGTGTAACAATACATTGCATACATTTTACTGTCACTCACAGTAACTCACAATCACTCAGTGATGTATTCACCTCCACTATCTATGACCTTCTGCCAACGTTCAGGCAGCAGTTCAATGCCTCACCTGTAGAATAGTTTTGGTTTTGTGTGGAAGAAATACAGGGTTTCCAAAAAGTATCTATACACCCCTGCATTGATCAAGTATAACATTCTAGCTTATAGGTTTATTTGCTTCTGCTGTTCCTGGCTGAAGATATAAGTAAAAAGGCATTAAGAACAAATAATAAAGAAAGTAAGTCTACCTGATGGATAACAATAAAAAATGATATAAAAAGCAATGAGTTGATCAATACGGGACTGTATACCTACTTTTGGGCCACCCTGTATGTTAGCCATTGGTCAAGAGACGCTTCATCAGGAAACACTTGCCCCTGAATGTAGTTAGAGAGAGAGCGGAACAGACGGAAAATCTGAGGTGCAAGGTCAGGGGAATACGAAGGATGAGGAAGTGGTTCCCACCCAAGTTCAACAATAACATCTTTGGTCAATTTCGCCGTATGCGGACGAGCATTATCATGGAGTAATAAGACTGGCTGTTCCGGACTTTTGTTTTCAACAGCAACAGCAAGCCGTCTTAGCAGGTCACTATACACAGCAGAGGTAATCGTTACGTTTTTCGGAAGAATTTCATGGTGAAGAATGCCATCTTTGTTCCACCAAACACACATGATTTTCTGTTAATGGGCACCATCGTTGGCACGGGAGTTGCTCTTTTGATGGGCTGAGCCACTCTTTCCTCTTCTTCATATTGACATGCAGGCACCATTTCTCGTCACCTCTGACAATGTTCGAAAGGAATGCTTTGTGCCTATCACAAGCCAACCGGTGCCGGGCAAGCAATGACGAACATGTTTACTCGTTGATTTTTGTTACTGTCACTTCACACATGTGGTATCCATGTACCCAATTCCTGTACCTTACCCATTGAATGCAAATGGCATACATACAAACACTTACGCCATTTCCCGAGTTGTTTGACGAGGATTCTCATAAAGCAACTCATTCAAGCAATTTTTGTCAAAATCTGAAGGTCTTCCAGAACGTGGATCATCAGACAAGTCAAACCATCCTGCTCGAAAGCGGGAAAACCATGTATGTGCTGTTCTTTCAGCAAGTGCTTCATTCCTGTACACTGCACAAATTGTTCTCGCAGTTTCTGCTGCACTGGATCCTCGGTTAAACTCGAAGAGTAAAATGAGACGGAAATAGCTTTTCTGAACTTGACATTCCAAAATTAGTTTGTTTGAAATAGAGTAGAGCGTCGATTATCCGAAGTAATTGGGGGACATGGGTGTTCGGAAAACTGGTTTGTTCGGATAATCGAACTGTACATGTTTATTTGCCATGCGCGGAGCGGCACGCCTCAACTCTAAGCTGGCGCAGCTGTTGCTGTGAACAGCTTTGATACTGCCGCTACTTCTACAGCCAGTGCCAAACAGAAGTGTGCTGATTGTTGAAACACAGCGACTGGCGGCTTGGCCGGTCAGCAGCGCATTATGAAGGCCCCATTAGAAGCAATGTTCCGCCAGCGGTGACACAGTGCGGCGACTACTGTGGGAAACTTGGTTTGGGAGTGAGGGGGATAATGGACGGTAGGGTGGGAGAGTAACAGGTGCGAGCGAGTACACAGTTCGGTTGACCGATGTTCGGATAATCGACGCTCCACTGTATATACAATAATACGTTCACAATCAAGAAAATCTGTGTTTCATAACACACAAACTCCAAACTATGGTAAAACAACGGAATAACGATAAACAATCACGCCGCATTGTTGACAACCCAAAAGAAAACCGCACGAACTTAATCCTATCTTAACTGCATCTTAATCTTATCTTAACTATATATAAAACTACATGAGCTGACATAAATTATTGAGCACTTCCTGTAGAGCTATAATGATTAAATTCGGCATGATTGTAGCTCTCCGGAACTAACCCACAGGAAAATTGTCGGAAGTTAATATTTTTAATTTTTAGAAGGTCTAAAGAGAGGATGAAGAATTTCCCCATGTTATTTAAATGGGCCTTTATTTGAACCTATAATCTCATGATTTAGGCACTTAGAATTGGAACAGAAACTTGAAATTCGGTAGGCTTGTACGTTTTCGTTAGTACTACCTAAGTAAATTAGTAAAAATAAAAGATTCCAACTTTAGAGTGGTTTTATAGGGACCTGAAAAATCTTTTCCATGTTAGTTACGTATATTGGACACCTTTTACACATGCAAATTATTGAGCACTTCCTGTAGGGCTACAATGATTAAATTTAACATGATTGGAGATTTTCGGGACAAATCCACAGGAAATTCTCAAAAGTCAATATTTTTAATTTTTATGGGGTCTAAAGAGGGAATGAAGAATTTCCCCATACTATTTAAATGGACCTTTTTTGGACCTATAATCTCATGTTTTAGGTACTTAGAATTAAAATAAAAATTTGAAATTCGATACGCGTGTACGTTTCTGTTAGCGTTGCCCAAGTGAATCATCAGAAATAAAAATTTCCAATCGTAGAGTGGTTTTATGGGGAACTGAAAAATCTTTCCAATTTTACTTATATGGGACGTCTTCTACACCCCAAAATGTTTATTTACTTCCGGCAGGATTAGAATGATGAAATTTGGCATGATTGTAGCCTTCCGGAATTAATCCACAGAAAAATTACCAAAAGTGAATATTTTTAATTCTTTAGGGATCTAAAGGGGGATGAAAAAATTCCCATACTATTTAAATGGGTGTTTTCTTGGGATACAAATTCTTATCTTTTAGATAGTTGAAAATAGGAAAAGAAACGATAGAATTGTCGGTTCTAGAGGTGGGAGGCCGTAGGCCGAACAAAGACAGTGTGTAGGGGGCGAAGTCCCCGGATAGGAAAATTCAGGAAATATGAGGAGCAAGTTCATGAAATTCACTGTTGATGCAAAGGCCGATAAATAAGAAATGCGAGGCCATAGGCCGAGCAAACTCGGGGGTCTAAGTGTTGAAATACAGTGAGGGTATGTTGCCTAAAACAGGCACGTAGAGAAGAGGGTCCGGGGATCGACCCCCCTTCGAAACCAGAAATGAAATAAAAAGGAAAGATGAAACAAAAAGGAACGAGAAAAAGAAGAACCAGCGTTAAAATTAAAAAAAAAAAAAAAAAAACTACAGCGAGCTTTTGATTACTCTTTCTTATGAGGAGATTTGTATTACTCGCAAGACAAGCTTTCGAAAGCATAGTGCCGTTCTGTAACAGTGTGAACATTTTAAATCATAATTTT